>NC_080742.1:85238246-85541276 GCF_020826845.1 Diceros bicornis minor | reverse complement strand
ACCTCTGGGCACTGTAAACCTTCTTGCTCCTGACCTGTAGAGAAGGCCCAGTTAGCAATTGAATAGGCTTGGAGTACTTGCTTCTCAGGACGTATACTTTGAGTCAACAGGTGGCTTCAAATGTAAAGAGGGAGTGACGTGATCCTTTTACATCTTCTTCCTTCACTGATGTTCCAACATCTTGACTTAGTGTACCCTGCTGTATTAAACAGAGACTAGAACACTTAATAATATCTAAACTTTAGGCATTGTGTGTAGTGTACCAGCTACTGTTTTAAGCACATAACTTGTACTAATTTGTGAAACCTCACAACAATCCTGTGAGATAAATATTATTATCAATATTACTTTACATATGTGAAAATCAAGAGACGGAGAGATGAAATGAACTTGCCCAAGATCTAGTAAGTGGCAGGTCAAGCTGGAATTTTGAGCCGAAGAGGTTCAGCTCCAGAACCCTCACTCTCCATCATCGCACTAGACTGCTTTGTACTTCTTTGGGTGTGTGTGTGGGGCAGATTATCATTCATGTTTCCTTAGAACCACAGGGCTGAGGAACAGAAATAAGTGACTTAAATCTTTGTTGAATCCTTAATATAAGGTAGATGCCAGAGAGATATGAAAAGTAATAAAAGATTCTTACATTCAAGGGATTTAGAATAATTTATTTAAGGAGACAAGGCATACAAATGAAAAGCAAATACATGGTACAAGGGTAGAACCTTGTAAGTGTAATGGGAGTTCAGAGAAGGAATAGATTTCTTCTGTCAAAGGTGATCTTTGCAGAGCACCTTGTCAGAAACTGGGCTTTAAAGAATGTGCAAGATTTAGGGATGTGGCTAGAAAGGGGAAGGCTGTTCTGGATAGGGAGAGTGGAGAGAACAAGCTTTTAGAGCTGAGAGAGCCTGAGAAATATTTGGGTGATGGTACAGTTACCAGTTTAGCTAACGTGAAAAAATGGAACTTTGGGAACAAATTGAGGGAGGGTAGTTCTGAGTGAAAGACTGTGAACTTCAATGTTTAAATACTTGGGAGTAAGTAATAAATATGATGAATTGGAAACCTGGAAATCTAAATGATATAAGACCTTTTGATTTTTCCTAGTAACACTTTCCACATGCTAATTATGTTCCAGGCAGAGACCTGTTAGGAGGCCTATTTGTCGAATAGGACAAATAAGAAAGACAAATAGGACAGACACTGCAAGGGAAAATTCACCTGCCTTGATGACCAGATGTGAAAGAGAGGAGGCAAAGACGATGATTTAGCTCTTGGATGACAGGGAGGATTGTGAAGGTCCCATAACATCTCAGTCATCTTCTTCTTGTCCAGTGATTTTCATGGTTGGAAAGTCCTAACCTCTTCTTCCCTTTCTTCTTCTTATGTAATAAGTAAACACATAAATAAATTTTCAGTCATAATAATATCCAACAATATAGAAAGCAAATCAACAGGATCGTATTTCTAAAGACTAAAATATTCAATACCTAAAACCGTGTTTGACATTTCCAAGCACATTTATTCATTCATTCAACCAAGCATTTAAGCATCTGCTTGGCGCCAGGCTCTATGCCAGGCACCAAGGAAGGACACAGTGGTGGACAAGGCGTAGGCCACAACTTCAAGGGGTTTACCAGAATCTAATTGTGGAGAGTGGCAAATCAGAAGGTGATGTTAATATGATTTAAATGTCATGATCAATAAGGTGATCATATACCCCACTTGTGTGGAATAGTCTCAATTTGGATGACAAATTATATTACCCTCCCAGTTATAGGACATAGAGTTAGTACACAAAGTGAGGGAGCACATAGGCAGGACATTTAATGCAATATTAGGAGTGGCGTCATAGGGGGCTTTGTGGAGGAAATGCGTCTCGGCTGATACCTGCAGGCTGAATAGGGTAAGGGATTGCAGGCAGAGTTGGGAGAAAAGAAGTGGTGCAGAAGGTGGAAAGGTGGATATTCCAAGTCGTGTTTGCAGTTTAATAAATTAATTAATGAACAAGTAAAACATTGTGAATGCACAGACTCACAGAACATTTCAATTCCTGATGAAGCATCTATAATCATTTGACATTTATGAATAACATTTCTTCCAGGTCTTGGAAGGGAAACTTTATGAAAAATAGAATTTTATCCTATTTCTAAAATAAGGGTATTACTGGATGATATCTATGATTTCTTGTAGCTTTAACATTATGCTACATAAGACCCCATCCCCAACTACCTGTCGCTGGAGAGTGAGAAACAATCCTTAAAACCCACCTGATTGTCTCTTTCTTCCAAGGTAGCCACTTAATTATTTCTCACTTGTTCTGTTCCAATTGATTTTATTTCTTCAATTTGATTGAAAGCTTCTAGAAGGGAGAAGCCATGGCATTGTTTTGTAGCTCTCATTTTGCACATGTTGGATGGTGATTGAGAGATTAGTGATGGGGAGGTAGAGGAATCCTTTCTTTTTTGGTGGGGAGGGGGGTCGGGTGGTCTTATTATCCCTATCACCAAGTGACTCTTTTTTATTCAGTTTTCCAAGGCATTTTAATTCTGTGACTATAGACTTTTTGTTAATGGTTAGTTTTTTAACTTATTTTTGATGGGCATCTTGCTTTCCTCTTATTTAGGACCTTCTGAGTTATTGGA
This sequence comes from Diceros bicornis minor, assembly GCF_020826845.1. Taxonomy (NCBI): domain Eukaryota; kingdom Metazoa; phylum Chordata; class Mammalia; order Perissodactyla; family Rhinocerotidae; genus Diceros; species Diceros bicornis. Next base: position 85,538,634 of record NC_080742.1, on the reverse strand, counting down.
TATGGCAGACAGCGAAACGTGAGTGTTGCCTTTCATTACACAGTCTAGATTATTTTCTTCAGAACGTATCTAGGAGAAGAATGTTGTCTTTGGGGCATACAATGGATTATTTTAATGTCAGTGATAAAAAGTCCCCTTTCAATTGTATTTGTAACTGTGTGGAGCTAATCTTCTAAACCAAAAATTACACAATGGAAATTGATGACAAATGTCATAATGATTGTATGCACAGTCATTGCTAGTCATCATTTAGAGCTTCCTACAAGCAAGACACTTCTGCACTGGTGCATGAGAAGTCTAAATAAATATATTTACCTTTTTATTTACTCTTTCTCACCTGGGGTTTGTGAAAAAATTAAGCCCTAATGCCCTAAGGCATCCTTTGTGTGTAATGAAGCCTCTCTGCTGAGTCTTGAATGGAACAAGTTATATACAACCAATGGAGAACTGAGACCATGGTAACTCCAACCATTTTCATGTTCTGTGGTTCAGATGAGGAACCCTGATTGAGAAAGTCATCAGCTCTGGGATGGTCCCCAGACTGATAATATTTGCTTTCAACTTTCTTATTCCTAGCGAAATAGCTACTACTCCCCAAATAGGAACAAAGAAAAGCTACACATCTAACCCTGAAAGCCATATGGAGCTACTAGAGCACTTCAAAGAAATTTGCAAAGGGATAAAGATGGGCAGGGTGGAGTGGAACGGGGTGGGGAGTGGCTAAGCAGGTACGGAGGAGCAAAAGTAGGAATGAATAGAATGGAGGATGAGTGGGAAGGAAGGGGTCTAGCTGTGAGTTACTAGATGTGGAAAAACTGTCCATTGTGATGTAGAGCTTGTCTGCATACTGCACATGCTGTTGGCAAGGTTGTCACTTACTCCAGTTTGCCTTCTCTAAGGACGTCTTTTGATTTTCCATGAAACACTTTGGCATTAAGCATCTTTTCAATTTTTGACTCAGAATGGGAATATCCTCCTCCCTATCCTGCCTTTTAGAGCAGGGGGAAATAGCCACTTTTTTTTGCCTGCTTCCCATACTGAGTAGCTGGCTTCAGGCCTGCCGCCTATAGGGGAGAGCTCTGGTTCCTGAGCTCTCCCAGAGTCTTCCTGTGCTTCCCAGATATCCTCTGTGGCTGTCCCTCCCCTTCCACCTGCCACTCAACGTGGAATCAGTAGGTAGGGTAGAGTGGGTGTTGGACTGGTTCTTTGAAGTTGAGTTCCCAGGAGATATTCCTCCGAGGGTCAGATGGTGGTCTAGCAAGCACCGTGTGATATGTCTGAAGGGCCCATGGTTCTCCATCGCTGCTCCCTGTGTGCTTCATCTCTTGCCCCTCATGCTCTGCCCAAATATATCCACAGAGAGAATTGCTTCACAGTGTTCAGACACATCTACACACATCAGTCTATTTAGTAGTGTCATTGAGTATTACCTAAATCAAACAATAGTAGTTTAAAACAAAAACACTCAACCTAGTTAACCAACACTGTTTGAAAAAGAGGCTGGAGTTAGATATTATGGTTAGTTGATGACTAACTCAAGGCATTTTTAGCCAGCCCCTCACCTACCTCCCCAGAATGTGTCCTGCAGCCTTGGTCTCAGCACAGATAGGGAAAGAGGCCAAGGAGCACAGGACATCAGCAGCAGGGGTAGGATGTCACCCTCAGCCCCTTCCCTGCAGCCCTCACCCCCACCCTTGCCCCCATCCCCTTTATGGGTGGTTTCCCATTTCATCTTTGATTTAGGGGTGAGACTGCACTGCACAAGGCTGCCTGCCAGCGGAACCGGGCCGTGTGCCAGCTTCTGGTAGACGCAGGAGCATCTCTGAGAAAGACGGATTCCAAGGTAACTTGATGAGCGAGTGCAAACATCCTCCCACTGGGCAGGATCGCCAGCACCATTGCCTTCGCTTGTGCCCATAGCAAAGGCATCCTTTCTGTGCTTATGGAAGTGCCTGGGGCTTTGGAAAAAGGAGGAAAAAATAAAGTGCTTCATTTAGAGAAACTGCAGTTTAAATGTATAAGCACAAAGGGAGGGTGTGTGCTTGCCTATGGGGCTTTATAAACCTCTGGACGTGCTGGGCTTGGGACTTTGGGGTTCTCCTCCTGTCGAATGCCAGCAGCCAAGTTGTGGGGAGGTGAGGTTCAAAGCCCTAGGAGAAGGGGTTAGGAGCATGTTCGAAAGATATTGGCTTGGCTACAGAGAAACTTCTTGGGATTTCTCCTTCAGCTACTTAATCCAGTATGGCTTAAAATCTGTGATTTGTGTGGTCCCATATATGGATACCAAAGTGATTACCAATCACTGCCAGGATGGGAGATCAGGCTGCACCATGAGTTGTTCCAATTTACAGAGGGCACCCAAGGGAAGAGTTGAAAGCTGAAGTAAAGGAGGAGTTGTAGCATAGTAACATTGACCTCGGACTGCAGCCTGAGATAGAGAGAGAGAGAGAAGTTAGATCAACCCCATAGAGGAACCTGATAAGCTCCGAGAGTTTTAAAGCACCCTGGGTAGGCTCCAAGAAAGGACAAACCACTTAACTATAGAGGATTCCAGAGAAGAATTCTAATATATAGGTGAGGACTTCAGGAGGCAGGTATCGAGTAACCTAAGTTTTGGGCCAGTGAATGTAGGCGAGAAACAGACAAATGACTTAGAAGCCTAATAATGACTTGAGCCTCATTAGACTTATTTCAGTGATGAGCATCTACTTATGTGCAGTTTTCGCCCTGGGGTTTCCTCAGACTGCAGTGCCCAGTGTGAAATAACTTTCTCTCTTGTGTGGACTGCTCCTTTCTGAGCCAGTTCTGGGCCAGTTGCGTTGCGTGAGTCTCCACTTCCTTTGCAACCCACCAGATCCTTGCTCTCTGACTGAGGTCCTGGCTGCCTCAATTCCTCCTTGGGCTATCAAACACCTTAACCTGTGTGCTGGTTTCCAGCTGGTCTGTTACCTGTCTGGTTAGCTAATTGGGTATACGATTACAAATGGCAGATAATTGCTCAGTGTAATATTCTTCCCAGATGATATTTACACACAAAAATGCTTTGATGTGTAACCTGATTGAGAAACACAACCGTGTAGGCAGGACCAGTGGAGGCCATGATCTCCTCAGTGGAGGAAGAGTTGGCCTTGCTGGAGCCACTGGGATAACAGCTCGCCAGTTGCCTATTTACCATACAAAAACTGGTCTTACACTCAACTCAGATGATACAGTAAAAAGAACGGGAGGAGCAACCTGAAATAGAGGGACAAACAAAAGACTGGGCAGGAGACCTGGCCCCTGAATAGACTGCTCTTTTTTATCTTTCTAAGTTTCTGCATCAGATAAATGGGCTCAATGTTCCTTGAGATTTCTTCCTATTTTGTGTTATGTATGTGTATGCTTTTTTAAAAAAATGCAAATAACTTTATTATTTTATGATTATAAATATCGTACATTCTCACATAGAAAACTCTAGCAATGCAAAAAATACAAAAGTAAAAATTGCTAGAAATCCCACAACCTCAACCTATATACTATTAAAATTTTAATGATCTCTCTTCACATGTGAATATGTCTGTTTTTCTCTCTCATTTTTTTTTAAGTAGATAAAGTCATACTGTATGCATTAGTGTATCACTTTTCACCCAATGTTATGTTCTAGAGATCTTACCATTTGAAGTAATATAGTTAGCTTCATCCTTTTAAGGGATCCTTTAATTTTCCCATTCTGTAATTTGATGCTAGGTGAAAACTTAATATGACAATTGTGACTAGATCTTCTCCTGGAATTTTTTGGAGAGAAGCAATATCTTGAGAATTTCTCTTTATAGAACAGTTTCTTAAAAAACAACTAAGGCCCACTGCAACCCATCTCTCTGAATTCCAACCTCATTAATATTGAAGTAAAGATAAGATAGTTTATTAATACTGTAAACAAGTTGAATAAAATTGTAATAGGAACTTTTAAGCTAATGGTTGAACATTAAATCCCAACCAAGTAAGTAAAATTTTAGACAGAGTCCAGAGCCCTTGTTACTTCCCTTTAATCTTTTACCCCACATACCCTTGTAGGCTACTAGGAGCAGGCTTAATTGGGGTTGACACTCTCCTTTGCAATAGCTGAGATGGAGCCTGAGAAGTCTTTGATAATTTTTGTAAATCTCTTGTGCATTTATACATGGAGCTATTTCTTTGGTGCAGTGATCATGCCTCTACCCTTTCCTTAGAATGTATTATCACTTTTTAGATATATAAAACTGTATCAATGAACAGAAATTAGAAGTTTCAAGGAGTGTTAAGTAATATCTATAAGCATTCAAGAGAATGGAGACCCTCCCTCCTTTTATTGCTGACTTCTATTCATTGGCCTCATTTCAAAAATATTGTGTGTACAAATGTACCTATAGCACTGTAGTATGCTGCAAGAAATTTCATGATCGTTTAAAATGATGTAGAACAACATTTAATGACAAAAAAGTTTGGTATATTATTAAGTGAAAAAGCGTGTTATATAAAAATATATAAACAAAGTATCGTTTTATTTTTATAAAAATAATTAATGTATATAGCTGTAGAAAAGGATGAAATAGTTAATCTATGGAAGGTTAACAGAGGTCATCTTAGTGTAGTGGAATTACTGGTGATTTTTATTTTCTTCTTTATGCTTTTCTATTTTCCCAAGATTTCTTTAATCGACATCCATCACTTTTATAGTCAGAAATTAACTCACTTTTTGAAGAGATGAGATAGTTCTAAATTGGGGAGAACTTAACTGAAGTCTTTGAAACCAACAAAGAAACCCTTTTAGATTGTTTATGAGCATCCCTTCCTCTCAGAAGGGATGCTTGTTGCTTCCCAGACTTTAGTATAATAGAAAGAGTTCAAACTAGAAATCAGATTGCCTGCTTCCCTATTTATCTATTCAGTGATTTCTCTCCCCCTTCTTACAAAAAGGATCTGGGTTCCAAAACTCACTGTGCCACACAGTTTCCTGCTGTGCGCTCAGTTACTCTGTGAACCTCCGTTTCCTTAGATGTAAGCCGCACCTGTCAGAAGTGATTATCTCTTTCTCTTCAACTTACCTATGGCACATGTTCGATGTGATGCTTATATAAGATGATAGATTTCAAAGTGTCTTGTGAACTCTGAAACAGTAGACGTGGAAAGATCCTTATTAGTGAGAAATCTTTGAGTAGCTCTGTTTCTGTGATTTTTTTTTAATCTCATCCCAGGTGTTTGTGTCTCTTTCCTTTTCACTGTTACCTCTAGGGTAAGACACCTCAAGACAGAGCACAGCAGGCTGGAGACCCAGATTTGGCTGCTTACCTAGAAAGCCGCCTGAACTATAAGATCATTGGCCATGAGGACCTGGAAACTGCTGTTTGACTCTAGTAGACAGGCAACGAGAACCTGCGTGAGCATATCACCTGTGCCCTTCCCGGCGATCGGGCAGCTCCCCTGGAAGAAGCTGATGGAATCCATGAATCTGTCTCCTGCAAGAATCTATCTGAGACCATGCCACCAGTTTTTAAGGGCTACCAAGATGTACAACAGAACATGATAGCCCACTGAGGATGAGGCAGGGATACCTGGAGATTTGTGGAATACGAGTTCCACAAAATTTGATCCTTATTGCTTCCAGCAAGTAGCATGAACTTCTGTGTTCACCTGTATAATTTATTTTAAAGATTCAAAGGATATTTGTATAAATGGCACTGCTCCCTCCGCCTCTATGCATTCATCTTTCCACTGTACTGCACAATTCTACTGTAATTACCCATCAATTTAAAAAATATGATATGATCTGTTCTCTTTACATTCAGTCTTGGAAGACAACAAGACTGTCTGAAGGTCTTTTAAAACCCTCTGATTGTCCTGCAGAAATATAATTGTCAAACCGCTTCAATTTCCAAGACTAAAATATACCAAGATTGCTTAGTGACTTTTTGCACGTCTCCCATCCCTCCCCAATCCCTTTTCATTATATAGGAGCTGGGAAGTGCCACATGGATAATGTCAACTTGTGTGCTATATCTCTGAGGTATGGTGAGGTGGCATGGGAGTTGTCTGTGTGCAGAGGTACCTCAGAGAGGTCACCCAGGGGTCAGCCCCTGTCGCGGGCTGTTGCCAATAGCCATCAAGGACTGGGTCGGCTTGGGCTGTTTGTTCAGCTCCGTACTGCCTATGTGTAGCCATCTTTGCCTTTTGCTGCAATAGAGATGAGCAATGGATTAAACAAAGGCCCATAGCTAGTTTGCAGGACCACTCAACTTTAAGTGCTGTTTAAATTGCAGAGCAGAAAACCATGTGTGGGAACTGTGGTTACAGGAAATGGAGCACTATGACAGCATTTACTTCTAGACTTTTTTGAGTGATAATAGAAAGCAGGCTAATCGACTTGAAATAAAACAGCAAAAGCAAAAGTAGCAACATATGTCAAAATAACTCACTTAAGCAAGAAAACAGTCACTGGAATGTTGCACAGAGGCTAATAAGTATAGACTCTTGGGTACAGCGGTGAGAGGGGACCCATTTTAGGTTTTCCTTCTAAGTTTTTGGTTTTCATTAACCCAAGTAAGCTTGTCCCAAGGACAAAGCCTCATTTAATGAATTTCACTGCCAGATTTCCGGGATGCTGGATCTTTCTGATGGATGCCTCACCTATTGTGAGGTCCTAAGGTCATACCTGATAGCACTCTGGCCCCATTTTTCATGTGTGGGGTAGTCTAATATATTCTTTTCTCTATTTTCCCATACCAGAAAGTTCTTAGTACAAACCACTGTAGGAGCCTAGCCAGAAATGTCTCTTCTAATCCTGCCACAGATCAGTTGGTATTTACAGGTACCTCTGTGAGGGCCTCTGTGATAACTAAAATTTCTGGCTAAATTTCTAACTTTCTAAAAGTTAGAAAAAGTCTTCTAACTTTCCGTGAAAATATTTCCTTGGCTTGGGTATAAGTCAGAAACGAAAGTAGGTGATGAAGAGTTTTGCTTCGGACTAAAACTGATGTCTTCTGAGCTTTTTCTCATTTTGCTCTTAGACACAAAGTGTTTCCCTAGTGTTTCTGCATGTGAACATAAATGATCGTTTCTCTACATTTAATTTAAAGGTCCAGTGGTGTTGCATTGCTTTTCTGAATCACATTTGCTCGCATATCATTTAGAAAGTACAGGTAATGATGTACTATATTAAGTAGGAATAGCCTCTCAGTGGATAGGGACTGAGTCTCTCAGTCATTTCAAAATCAAATTGTTGACATTATTTCCAGCTGTGGGAGAATGGCTTGGTTGTGAGTAATCTATTTCCATATATCAGTCTTAGGAATGGAACTATCTTTTGGGTTTTATGGTGAGGGAAGGAGGGCCTACAGTAGATTGTTTCCAGAAGCTGGAAAAAATATGCTCCAGGAGAATTTAATCACTGGGCTTCTGCTGGGAGTTTTTCAGTTGGTGGAACTGTCAAGGAGATGCTGTGATGACAGAAATATAATCCTTAAAACAGACTAGAATCTGGCTTTGAATGGTGCCTTCCATTCCCTAGATTGAGCCAGACATTTGGCCACGCAGTCAGTTACCCAGCTGCCATTGCTGGGATGAAGGACTCTGTTTTCACCAACTACCGTCTCATATTTCTCTGTGATGCTCAAAGCAGGCCAGAGCAAATTTAGGGTACAGGTGGCTAAGGGCCAATTCAAATAGCTCCAGTTGAAGTCACAAGTAAATTCCTGGTGTGAAAATAGATGAGGTACTGACTACTGTAGGGGTCCTAGTACACTTGGGAATTTTTCCAAAACCACCCCCCAATACCCCAAAAACATTAAAGAACATTAAAGTCCTACATTATTGATGGGGAACGATATATGACCAAGGCAAATATCTCTTTGAAAAAGCAAACACCCCCAGGACCTGGGCTTTCCAAAAAAAGAACATCAAAAATGAGCAGAACAGTTATGTGTTTAATGGCTTCAACATTAAATCTACCTCCTGCAGCATTTTTATTTCTAATTGATCGCTGCATGTGACAGTCCTGGGCTTCAGAAAGAGCTAAGGCCATATGCTCCAGGAATTTCAACTCAGCTTACAATATAGCATCCCCTTTAAGGGGCCATCACAAAGCGTAGAAGCAAATGGTCTAGCTCTGGTCTGAAAACCCATATAACTTTGAAAGACATTAAACTATATACTTATAGAAATATCATTTTCTGCAAAACCTACTGAGACAGTACTGCAAAGAGTGACTAAGCAAGCTGACCTTCCTCTGTGTTTGGCTCAGAAGAGCCCTTTGTGTGGTGGCACTATCTGCTCTGGGATTCCATTTTTAGATTAGGCTGATAGAGGGATGAGAAATGGGGAGTTATGAAAAGACAACATCACATAACCTTAAAGGTGGTCATTTTTGAAGGCTTATATTCAAGTATTACACATTTAATGAAACAGAACCCAATTAAGCTATGCTTTATCACATTCAAGGACTTGATAAAAAACAGAAGCCAAGGAGGAAATAAACACTACAGCTGGGAATTTGACTTTGAGAGTTCTGGTTACCTCTATAGAGGTTATAACCTAAAACCAATGCAATTTCTGAAACAGAGAATTTTGCTGGCAAATACACAGCCATGAAGTTAGTGATGACTGATAGAAAGCCTCACATACCCAGTGGCTCCCTATCCTTTCATGATAGGTGGCCTTGGTGCTTAGGCAATCTGTTTGCATTGAGAGATACTCAACAGGTAGTTAATTTTCATTTGAACCTAGAAACAGCTTCTTTGCCTAAAGGATTTTGAAATTTATTTATTAGACTCCTAATAATATTCATGTCTTAGAAAATGTGGGGCAGCAGTTTCATTTTTTTACATGTCAACTTTATTTAAAATATTTAGATTTTTTAGTTATAAAAGTAGAACATGCTTTTTATAAAAAGTTCTAATACCATAGATGAGTATCACATGCAGAGTCAAGGTGCTCCTCTGTGCTGTTGTAGTGTTCTCAGATCTGTTCCCCAGAGATAAAAGTGTTAACACTGATAAACATTGTTGCTTGTATGTTATGTCAGAAATACTCTGTGCATACACAAGCCCCCCAACACATGTAGAAATGTATTTATTTGTATATATATATGTGTATATACAGTATACACACATATATTGCATAGGTTTAAAAAAGAAGACATTTTAGAAGCATGCCAATCACCTATATATGTGTAGTTAACACCAACAGACAAAGATAAGGTAACAGAAAATTTTCATTTGTTCTTTGTTGTTTCTGCTATTACTAAGCTTACTTCTATTACTACAGCACTCCAATTGCACATGGTATTTGTTATTGCCTGAGTCATAAAATCCATGCCCAAGAGGCCTCAATAATTGTTTATGTTACCTTTCATGAAGCATGAAACCTACCTGAGCCCAGAGACTTGTCTACTCTATTTTTGGCTCTCAAGTGGAGAGTTCCTTCCTCTGTGATGCTGACATCTCTTTACAAGGCTGAGTTTACAGAGCTGACACTCAGTGCGTTGCCTAATGATATTTAATTAGGGCAAGCTACTGCCAGGAAGGTGCAGTAACTTGGATATGGGCTGGGGTCTGAGTAGCTTGGCTTCCTTCCAGTAGGAGTGGCTAATGAAATCACTGAGAACAGCATGATATTTTATTCAATTATGCTATTTAAAAGTAAAATAGATCATTGTTAAAATGACTCATCATAACCATCAAATAAAACTACTAATTGCTCTTAAATGGATTATTTTCATTTTAGGGAAAAAAAGTAGAACATCTATTAGAGAGTTTTCTAATTAATCTTTAACATTTATTTAGTATAACAGCTTCTGCCCAGGTCTTAACAGAGCCGTCTCTGAATCTCGGCTTTCTCATTCTCTGAGTTCCATGTTCAGCTGGTTATAAGTCTTACAGGTTTTTCTCTGCCAACCCTCTCAGATTGACTTTGCCTTCATCTCTTTTCTGTGTCCTAGTCATCACTCATCTCTAGTCCTTCCAGTTTTCTGACCATGGCAATAGTCCTGTTCCTGGACTTTCTGCCACTACCTTCAATAACTTTGTCATACAGATACCCAAATCTTCCCCAGATATTATGCTCAAAATGGATCAAAATGAAATTACCCTCTGGGACAAGTATCCATTTTGCCCAAAGGACAAATAGATGTTCACTGACCTGGATCGTCTCATAGAGTTATAACAAGCCTTATTCTGAGAAGTAATCTAACAGGTTTAGCAAATTTCTGTCTTAGTCACATCATGAAAATACACAATCATGGCAGCTTCTTCCACATCCAATGATGTAAAAAATGTGGCCCCTTCTGGCCCTGTGGCGTAGCAGTTAAGTGCCCGCACTCCACTTCGGCGGCCCAGGGTTCACAGGTTCGGATCCCAGGCGCGCACCGATGCACCCCTTGTCAAGCCATGCTGTGGCGGCATCCCATAAAAAGTAGAGGAAGATGGACACGGATGTTAGCCCAGGGCCAATCTTCCTCAGCAAAAAAAGAGGAGGATTGGCATCGGATGTTAGCTCAGGGCTCATCTTCCTCACACACACACACACAAAATGTGGCCCCTTGAAGTCACATGGATGACTGGATTATATACGTGTTATACTCCTAGTGGTCATCTGTGGATTTTAGGCTGTCTCCCCACAGTTTAATGAGAAACTTTAAAACAGGAACTAAACAAGGAGCAGTGCCCTTGGACAACCTGCTCTCCCAGGACACTGAGAGTCACTGAATGTCCCTGAACTGGTCTCGAAGAGAAAGCAGAAAAAATAATTCTTAGGCTGTTGAAGCATTAATTTTAAAGTAGAGATTTGAATATTGGGTGGTATCCTCATGAAGGACAGATTCCAGAATCTATTTATATATGTATTCAGTCATTCTGCATGCAATCATATGTTGGTGAATCAATCAGACATTCTTGTAGTTAATTATTTATTTTAAAAATATATTTATCACTTATTCTGATGCGGTCACCATACTAAGGATATAAAAATGAATGCGAGAGACAAAACTCTTGACTTCATGGAGTTGACAGTCTAGGAGAAAAGACAAATTCCAGTGGGGTAAGTTCTGTGCAGGAGAACCCCCAGGTCCTGCACTGAGGGTTCAATCAGGCCTGTGTTGGGCCAGTCCCCCTTTAGCCAGCAATGTTTAGTTCTAGGAAATATGAAGTGAGAATAGGAATATGAAAGAAATGATATTTTGCATTTCCTTTTCTTTGGATTCTTGGAACTGTTCTTAAAATGTATTTGAAACCAAGCCTTTAAAATGAGACTTAGAAACACTACGAAATGAGAGCTAAAACTCATTTATCCTCTTTCTCAAGGACAGAACTAGAAACAATAGGCAAAATTTGCAGTGGGCTTTGAATAAACATACAGATGAAGTATAAATATTGTCAAAGAGTGGAGGGGGCACCCTTGTGAAGTTATAAACTTTCAGCCTCCGGGAGTATTTAAACAGGCTATGTGACCACTTGGAGGGGTGTTGTGATAAAGACGAGGGGGCTGGAATTCGATTCTGTGAATTTTTAAAATTTTCTTTTAAAATTTTGTTGAATGACAGGATTTTATTTTAAAAATTTATGAAACTCTTGACTTTTAATCTTTAAAACATCACCTTGTGAGAGGCTTTAAAATCTTGGGGACAGTGACCTTTAGTTATCATATTTAAAAAAGTTAAACCAACTAAGCATGAACTTAAGAGCTGGGAAAGAAAAACATATTGAGACATATAACTTACTGCAAAATACTCCTGGAAGCATTATGGATTTTGATGAATATTCTTAGGCATTAAATAAAGTCCTATTAGAAATCTGTTTTACTGTCTGTCCAATATAAAAAAATGCTGTGATCTGATATTCTTAGAATTAAATGTAATCTAATATACCCACAGAAGAAAATTCTGCCCGAAAGATATTTGGGATCCAAGTAAATGTACATGAAAGGCAATCATGGAAAGTGCCTTGGCTTCTGCTGCTGGCTTGATAATTACAAGGAAGGGCTTACCCATGGAAATAAGAAAGTGATGATTCTGGTTTTTCCCCATTTTCCAATGTTTCAATATTTTGAGCCAAATGGCATCTGAAATGGGAGCATTTAATGGCGGGAACAGCTGAAACTATCTTGTTTCTCAATCCTTTAGTGAAACACGTATAGCTTTAAGTAGAAAATAGCTTAAACAACTCAAATCTATGCTGTTTATTAATAACAATTTCAGTAATTTTTAAAATGTTAGTGCTTTAGCATTTTTGACACTTTTGAGCTTCAGTACAAACCCATGAGGTGGATAATGCAGATAATGCATTTCACATAAATAAATGGAATCTCAGAGCAGTGAATTCAACTTGCACAGATTCATATAGTAAGTGGTAGAACCCCAGCGCGAACTTAGAAATTAAGGACAAACATGTCTACAATAGATGTTTTCTAAGTAAATAATTTTCCACCATTGCTTCAATGCTGTTTTACATCAATCATTCAGATTTCCATAATTTAGAAAAAATATTTACTTAAGATCCCACAGCAAGAGTTGGTTAGAACTGAGGGAGAACATGAAGTTAAAAATGTAGAGTTTTTGCTGTCAGACAGAGGCTTATCAGCTTGGACATATTTCAAGGGGGAAAATGGTCAAATGTTTTGGTACCAGGGTGGATTTCACAAGAAGAAATTAACACTGAGGGTGACTTCCTGGCTTCTCTACTTTATGATTCTCAGCGTTTAAAAATGTTAGTACTGGGGCCGGCTAGGTGGCGTAGTGATTAAGTTCACGTGCTCCGCTTCAGCAGCCCGCGGTTTGCAGGTTCGGATCCTGGGCGTGGACCTATGCACTGCTTGTCAAGCCATGCTGTGGCAGGCGTCCCACATATAAAGTAGAGGAAGATGGGCACAGATGTTAGCCCAGGGCCAATCTTCCTCAGCAAAAAGAGGAGGATTGGCAACAGATATTAGCACAGGGCTAATCTTCCTCACCAAAAAAACAAATGTTAGTACTATTTTCTCTCCTTGGAAGTCACTATTGGGATGATATTATTTCAGAATGCTGCACCAAAAAGTGTTGAAAATGGTCTTTCCGTTCAAGACTCCATTGCTCTAAGTTGATGGTGGGTATGCACAGCTAAGCTTGTCATATGTAGTCACATGCATAGAGGTCTAACACACGTATCAGAAGTTATGCTGCACTTGTAGTGGAAAGAACAAAGAGGCCTGAGATAGTCTTCAATTCTGAATCTTGCATTTTACAAGGCATCTCTATGGGCAGATTGGTGGACATGTAGAAGAGGGATGTTTGATCTGGAAAGAAGACCAAATTGGATTAGGAATAGGATTGTTTGGAAGAAACAGGTTAGTAGGACTATTAGATTCAAGTTCTGAAGGGCAGACAATTTGCAGTATAAAATAGAGACAGAAGCGATGAGGAACAGACATGAAAAGGAGGTAGCTTTATTACTTGTATAAGGATTTTTTTTCCTTAAACATTACATCTAGAGAAAGTGGATTGAGCTTTCTAAAAAAACAAAGTGAACTTACCACAGCTAGTGTTTCTTCTAGTATTTAAGTGAAAATGGAACAACCAAGTCAGGGATCGTGTAAAAGCGGTTCCTTGATTGTGAGGGAGCTTGGACTGAGACTTCTGTATATTTTCCAGGTTTAGATTTCTACGCCTTTAGACTGGAGCAGAACTCAATTAGAGCCCTTTTTTCCCCCAGGTTCCTGCCATGTAGATGGCAATGAAAGCATTTTTGTAAAAACACCAGTTATTGCAAATAGAACCCAGATCATTTAGAAGCAGGTATTTCATGACCCTAAAATAAAATTTGCTCTGTTTACACACACATAACGCTCTGCCCAATTGCTAGCCAATTCCCCAATCTCATGAATAAGATATATGTTTCTACTAAATCACACCAGTCACAAGTTCAGGAATTAAAGTGAAAACAAAGGATCTAGTGTTCATTTTCCTATTTTCTACCCATTTGTCATTTGAGGTGTGTAGTTGGGACTGGGGCTTGGAGAAAGAGCAGAAGATCTCTATATTTTCTGGTTAAAAAGCATGGAGGCAATTTCTATAACTTATTGTCGTTAAACAGGACTTAACCTCATATCACTTGACTAATGTGTCTGTAATGTTTCCGTTTGTGGACTACAGTTTTAATTGCCCATCTTCTCTTCCTTCCATAATAATGGGCCTGAGTTCCTAGATTTCCAGTTGGCTAGGTGGGGAGGAGTCACTCTTGACATAGTCTGAAGAAATAGGCCCATATCTGGAGTCTGGCTCAGAGAACTGCTCCCACTCCAGCCCCTCCGTCACCCTCTCCTTGCCCCTGGCTTGGGAAGGAAAAAGAAAAGCAGAGTTATGAGGAAAGGTAAAGAGATTCTCAAGAGTAATACAATAATAAGGCTCTAGTCTTAACACAAGTTGCCATGGCAACCCACAAATAAATAACATATACTCTCACCAAACTTTGATCCTCATGAAAAGCAAATTCAGAAGACATAGAAAAAGATTAAACTTGTTTAGAGTGGCTTCAAGGAGTATCATTATGAAACTTTCGATTTATGCAGTTTAGAAGAATTAGATTATGTGTGGAATTTAGGGAAAAACAGGCTTCTGTTAATAGAAAGAACAACTTTCTAATAGAACTTTCTAAAGGACTGGGTGGTTTTTTGAAGGAGTTTCTCCAGGTGCTCATAGGCAGTTAGACCTGTCCACAGACCTGTGGTGGTCTGTGATAAGATTTGAGAAAAATAAGGACAATTTAGGGAATTTTTCATACATCTAAATGTATTCAATCCTTATAAATTCAGAGACTATGACTTTCTTACTTTGGGATTTACATATAACCTGTCGTCTTAAAAATTATAGAGATAGGAGATGTTTACAAATTGTCTTTACTTGTGAAAATAAACAGATGACAGCCCTAAGTTGGTGTATACTATGTTTTGTTTTAAATTTATGGGTAATTCTCTCAAGTATGTTGGTGAAATTTATCACTTCTAAGATACCTGCTAGCTTTGATAATTACTGCACCTTGTATAATGAATCCAAATGTTTCGTGACCTTTTGGGTTTTATTAACAATAAAATTTTTCATTTGCCGCCCCCCACCCCCATTGGTTGGACTGAGGCTCTGACCGTATGAACAGTTTCCAGTGCAACTAAAACTTACATTGATGCTTGCTAACATCCAGATTGTGGGCTGGGAAGTGGGGGGTTCTTGCCATCCTGGGGAGTGAGATTTGGAACCTTTATAGACAAAATATTCTAGCACAATAGAATATTTTGCAAAACATATCTTTGAAAAGTTAGGGTTCAAATTAGTTTCAGTAAAGGTTAGTTAGGCTGTTTTTTGTTTTTTTTTTAATTACCAGTGGTTAAGTGGGCAACTGTGAATCTGAGTATTATATGGACCACAGCAGATTGAAAGTGAGGAAAACCATTCCTCTAAAGAATTAAGGAGTAGAGGAAAATCGCAGTTCCATAAGAATGAATATATTTCATTTAATTTGATTTCTGAGTAGGAAAAGGTTCCTGGGCACCCAGAGTACTCTCGGCTGCGGATAATGCACTCTCAAAGGCTACATCTGCACGGAGAGTTGCAGTCGCATTATAAAGGGCTCTTTCAGGATTTCTGATTCTGCCCTATCACAGCCCAGAGCCATGCGTTTGCAAAGCTGCCAGCTGGCAGGTGGAATCAAAAAAAAAAAAAAAAAAAAAAAATAGCAGGTGTGGCATTAGGATGATGGAGTTTTATTTCCAGGTAAAGTGGGATCCAGATAATATGAAAGGGAGGGAGGGGAGGTGGGGAGGGAGGGGGGAGGGAAGAACGGAGTTTTTTGTAACAAAGTCATAAAGTATTTTTCCCTAATTTTCTTGCATTTCCTATTTATATAAAGTATCTTGATCACTGTGTTGCTCTACAGAGATTTTCAATGGAATTAATTTGGGAGACTGAACTAATCTCTGAAAAAGAAATTGACTAGTTACAGTTACTTTTTGGACACTTTTTCTGTATTGTGAATTGTGTGGAAATGTACAGAATAAAAATTAAGAAGTATAATTAGTTTCTTTTCTTCTGTTACTGGCTGCTAGGTGTAGTTGGTGTGAATATTGTCCTTAGCGGTGGTTAAATTAGATTTTCAAAATCAGGAGGTAAGTAGAGTTGGTTGTGAGGGAAGGCAGAAATTAAAAGGGATCCCTGAGAAGGCAGAAAATTTCTTTAAAAAAGACTTCTGCTTTCAAGATAGACTAACAGAGGCCAGATTTACCCTCCCACCTGAATAAAAAACATTTATGTATAAAACAATGATTAAGACACCGGACCTCAGGCAAAAAAAGACAGTAATCCCTGAGAGATGGGAATCAAATGATAAGCTCTATGATTGCTCCGTTTTACAGACTTCAGAGGGTTTTCAGGTAGCAACTCAGGGAGGGGAAGTTGAGGCAGAGTCTGGCAGATTTCCAGAGTTGGGGAGACAGAGCTGAGAGGTTGGGAGACCAAGGCAACCAGAGCTTATGGAGCAGAGTTTCGGAGTGGAGAGAACTGCACAGAGAGACTACCCCACAGATCTGCGAAGAACCCCACCCCCCCCTCCCCCCCCCCCCCCCCCCCCGCCTTAAGCAGTCCATAAAATCCTTATCAGTGTTTGCACAAGGGAACTACCTGAGACTGGAGAAAGTACCATCCAAAATGCTGGGAAGGAACAGTGACCAGCTCACACAAGCTGGGAAGGCTGCCTGTTGCCGCTAGCCACACTGCACCCATGCCGTCTACTCTACGCACAGCTTTTACTTATTAATAAAACATCACAAGCCCCTATGTTTTCCCACTCCAATCCCATTTCCTCCCCCGCTCTGGTCAATTGCCCCCGGAGGCAATCGCCGTGATGGTTGTGTGTGAATCTTAGCACATCCCCATCTTTTCTCCCTTCTTTCGCTTATCAACTACTGTTAACTATATGCCCTGTCACAGATGTAAACTTTTATATTCTATTTTGTACCAATATTAGAAGTTCTGTGTGTTGTCAATTCTTTTATTCTGAGTGGAAAGCCAAGAACATGGAGTTTCATTAGCATGGCGTGTTGATGTGTACTGCAGAGGCAAATTCTGTGCTACAAATTACATTTTTTCCTAAACCTTTCAAAGCCATGACCCCAATGCCATTGGAAGACAACGTTCCTGTCATCTAGATCAAATAATTTCTCTTTTCTTACATTTTTTTTTAGATTGCTCTGCTTCATATTGGGATTCTTTGATATAGTGTTTATGAATTTCTTTCTCTTGGTGTTGGTTATCTTTCTTTAGTCTTGTTGAAAGATAAAACACACACACACATACACACACATCATTTTTTTCAATGTGTCACTAGTATCATCTAGCTCCCTAACCGTTCTTGGAATCATTCCATTCTTTCTCTGGAAGGCATTCTTTTCAGAGTCCACTGGCTTCCTGTTCTAATTTTGATGAATTGTTTCCTAATTAAGTAAGTAATTCTTGGAATGCTGTATAATTATCACTTTAGGATTTTCTTCTTTGAACTTCTGCTTTTGTCTTATCACTTCTTGACTCACATATTTCTTAGTTTCTTGATTTGCTGGAGTGTAGCCACAAATTACTTCTTAAAACTAGGCACTAGGGAAATAAATTCTCTGTTTTTGCATGTCTGAAAATGTCTATTTTGTTCTTTCCCTAGAGTTTGTCTGTCTTTGGAATTTTGGTTCCAATTATCATTTTTCATTAGAAATCCAGAGAATCTTAAGAAAAAGAAGGCCTGTGTGGCTTTGTGAAAAGTAGAAGTTAATTCACAAATAGATTAAAATCACAGTTATATGTTATGGGAGCAAAATGACTCTAGAAATCATGTTGAACAACTTAATTTTACAGAGAGGAAAACCATGGTTCAAAGAGATTAAAACATTGCCCAAGATCACACAGCTAACCAGTGACAGGGAGAGTTCACCTAGCTCAGGGACTCCTCATCTGCAACTTGTGTGGCAATGCCGTGTTCAAATGGTTTAGATGCCACCTGAAGGCACTGTGAGAATGAAACAAAGAGATGTTTATGGTAGAAGAGAATACAACGGATTCCAGCCCCAGCTCTGCTCCCGAGGAGCTGAGTATGTTTCTTGCTGTCCTTGGGCCCGAGTTTCCTTACCTGTAAAACAAGACTGTGCAATTTCTGATCCTCTTTCTTCTTTCAAATGGGGGGATTCTCTAAAGGGAATCTTTTAATGGAAGACTCATTATAAAGATGGGAAAAGCTTCATAATGATCTCTATTCAAGGCCCTCACGTTGGAAACCTCCATGAAAACCATCCCAATGTATATCGTTTGAGCAATATTTTCCATAGCATTCATAACTGGTTGGCATTTTTAAAGATCCAAGATATCTTTTAAATAAGATGTCTATAGCTTCAACTCCCCCAGCCTTTTGCAGGCTTCAACCCTTAAGATTTTTGGTGTATGCTTATTTTCAGAGATTAATACAGTGAGCCTCAGGTTGCTAGTTCCCCGACTCTACAGGCTATCATTTCAAAGGTGTAGAGATAATTAGCTCAGTTTCATACAGATGAAGAGGACCAGAACTTACACGGAGCACAGATGCTTAATAACTATTATGTGTTACAACTATGTGAAGGATATGGTAATGATAACGAGGAAGGATGTTTCTCCTTCACTGATCAATCTAATTAGGTCGTGGGGTTTCTTTTCTGCTTGGCATTTTCTGAATCAGTGTGGACAGCCCTGGGTTTGGTACTTATATGGATGATTAAAAACTGGGTTAACTTGGTGATGTAACACTCTTTCTCTTTCTGACCTTCAGTTTCCTCATGATAAATAGAGAAAACAACACCACCAACCAAACGGAGTTGTTGCAAACGTCAATGAGATATTGGCTGAAAAAATACTTAGAACTATGCTTAGCACATAGTAAGTGCTCAATAAATTGCAGCTATGAAAATATGCTGGGGATGATTTCATTGATGAAATGCTTGTTGTATTTCCAGCACTGTTCTCTGCAGTGTGGGGCAGGGGACCAGCAAAGGAGCAGTACCTGTACTCTCTCACCTTGGATGGCTAAGTCAATTTATTTAATCCCCTTGGCTCTGGCATTGAAGTCCTAACCTAAAGTTTGCCTCAATCCTTTTTATTCCCTCTAGCTTGTACAAATGTCTTCAAAAATTAAAGATATACAAACTTTGACGGTGATACATAAGGTAAAATTCTGAAGACTCAGATTGAGAGAAAATATGGAATAAATATTCCCAAAAGTTGAAATGAATCATCAACTTGTCTAAGGTCTAGTTTCATATTACGTCAGTCTGTGGGCATTGCTGATTCAAGAAGAAACCACTGTGCTGTCTCTTCAGAAATGCATGAACACACAACCCATATTAACAATTTTTTAAAGTCTTTGGATAGTTTTCTTATTTTAAATTTATCTGTTTTAAAACTATCTTCATTCTTCTGAGAATCACCAAATTTTCAAACTCAGATGATATAGAGCCAAACTTTTGAAGATTCTTTCATAATGTGAAAACCTCTGGCAATATTTAAGTTGTAGTAATATTCTGTATGTACTCCAGATATCCCATAGGGTTCAGTTTCCATGCCCAGTCCTATGCTTGAAGCCTCTCTTTAAATTTCCTCTATATCCATAACTTTTCATTTCAGCTCTGAAATTATATTTGGCCTGGCTCCTCTGAATTTAGTTCAATTCTTTTTTTTTCGTACTTCCACAGAAAGGAAAATGCTTCTTCAGCCCAAACCTAAGGTTTGCAATGAAGACCATGATATATTCACATGAATTAAGGCCTTCGCATTGTCACTGATGATGGGTATGAAATACAGGCATACGAGCTGTTTTCAATTATCTGTATAGAAAAATCAATGGCGGCAGTTTGTGCTGGCTCTGTGAGCTGCTGGCTCATTGCAGGAAGAGGTTACAGCTGCTCTGTCTGCCAATGACACACTTATTCCTCTGACAGAGGCAATCAGGAGCAGGAGTCTCAACTCTGAGCAGTAGCCTCTGGTAAAAAGTACATACTTAATCACCAAATGTGAAAAGGCCGTTTAGGTTGTCAAGAGAAGAGTGATACTGAAGGAATGGAATTTTCGAGCTCTAACCCAAACCCAACTCATATTTTCCATTCCATTTATCTTGTTTAAAAAGAAGCAAGGAGTAACGGTTGGATGAGGAACAAATACTAAATATCACCCACGTGGTCCATAGTAGAATAATATGCTAGTCATTTGACTTCGTAGGTCCACTAAAGAAAAATGAATCTCTCAGAGACTTTTATTAGTTCCACTGTAATTTTTATTTTCAAAGAACGAAACATAGGCTGTAGGAGCCTGGGTCAGAAGCTGGTCTAGTAAACTCACTGGTATAAATTGTTTGAACCAGAATTCCCACATTGGTGTCTCTGGCTGACTATTATTTTATGACCTCAGTGAACCCTGCCTCCTGATATTAATGTCCTGTATAGTGCCCTCCCACACTGACTTTGGGTTTGCGCCTTTTGCTAATGGGACATTAGCTGGTGTGACCCAAGTGGTGGTTTGATAGACACTTCCACATTGGGGCTGGTCCCTTTGGTGTGCTCCTTCTTGAAACCCAGCACCATTATGACAAATCCCAGGTTGGCCACATGGAGAGGCATGCAGAGAAATAAAGATACCTAGCCAGCCCCCGTCGGTTTCAGCCATCCCAGCTGAAGCATCCATTAGACGTGTGATTGAATAAAACATCTTGGACATTCTAGTACCAGCATGTGGCAGAGTAGAACTGCCTTGACAAGCCCTATCCAAAGTGCAGAATAAGGAGAAAATAAATTTCACTAAATTTTGGGTGGTTTGTAACACATTGATAGATAATTGAATTAGAGTTTCTCTATCTGGAAAGAGACAGCCCAGTTGGCTTGGCTGTTTGTGATCCATTCCCTTATGTTAGGAGGAACAGGAGAGGGAATGTTTCATAATTTTTTTTCTTAGCCCAACCAATAATTGAATTTGTGGCGTTGTAGTGGCCCAAACTACACTCTAGAATCATAGAATTATGGAGTTATAGAGTCCTCACAAAGCATTTATTTGTATTTTCAAACTTTCCATTTTGAAAATTAAAAAAAATTGGGGTCCAGAAAAGTTAAGCTAGGAATAGAATTCAAGTCCTTTGATTCTTCCGGAATCTGTACCATGTTGACTCCAGTGATCTCCAACACTTTCATGGAGGTGGCCGGCTGTTAACAACATCGGAACATAGTAAATGCCGGATTAATGTGAATTAATTTGTTTTCATTATTTTACTTTTTATGCTAATGTTAATCTAAAACTGCCAGATCCATGGCCATATCCATATCAGAGGACATAATAACTGCTGATTATCACGTCTTTGAAAGGAAAGGGGTGAGGTGAAGGACTGAGACTCTATCAGTAGGAAAATGGTGTCCAGCCACTTTCTCTCCCCATCAAAGAAGCAGCTGTGTCAGCATTTGCTCCCTAATACAGAATATTTTAGCCTCAATAATCCCCGATTTGATAACTCTGCTTCAAGTCTTGATGGATATTTAAAGAGCTACAGTCTCATACTTTCAGAGCACTCGGACTCCAGTTTCTTCCTTTTCTTTCCCTTTCTTTCCTTCTTTCTTTCTCTCTCTTCCTTCCTTCTTTCCTTCCTTCCTACTTTCCTTCCTTCCTTCCTTCCTTCCTTCTCTCCTTCCTTCCTTCCTTCTTTTCTACCTTCCATTCTCTCCTCCCCTTCCTTTCTTCCTTCCTTCTGTCCCTCCCTCCCTCCCTCCTTCCTTCTTTCCTTTCTTTGTTCCTTCCTTCCTTTTTTTTTAATAGAAAACCAACCATTCAATGAGTTGAAGTCATTTAGGCTTCTAATGAAGAGCTACTTCAGCTCTTGGGAAAGATGGAGCACACCAATCATTTGTGAATTTCTAAATCCCAGGTATGCCAGTCTGATATGCCTCTAACTATGGGGTCCAGGAATCACAAAATTTGACTTTAGATAGGCTATTAAAAGTTATTTCATACTTCAGATTCATTCTTATGATACATCTTTGAAGTTAAAAAAAACAGTTTATGACATATTTTATCAAGTTTACAATAAAATTAAGGTAGTTGACCAGTAATATCCTAGTTACTCAAGTCATCATTATTCAAGTCCTTGGGGTTGCAAAAATGCATAGTAAATTAAAAGTTGCTGTGGCATAGAACCATTAAGTTTGGCACACACCACTAATAAAATTAGTTTCTACTCAAAAAGTCTTCCATTCCTGATGCTAGCATCTATCCTCAACTGTTCAATCAAGATCTTATTGGTCACTCTTCCTGATTTTTGGATGCTGCGATGTCCTAAAAACACAGTGTAATACAAGGAAAACAAATTGTAGAGATAAAGCAGATCTTTTACAAGATAGTGGATAATGGCAAGGTAGTCTCCAGAAATTAGAATAATTGAATAGCAAAGAATAAGAGGGAATCATGGAAAATTGATGAAGGCTTTGTGTATTATTGTAAATATAATCATGCTGCAGAATTAAAATGTGAAATGAGGCATATTATATTGTTTTATACATTTTTTTGGAAAAACACAAACAAAATGTAAAAAATAAATTAACATTTGATTTATTCTTTGGGTTAATAATCAGTGTTTATTTTTAATTATAATCTCATTTGTTAAAAAATATAAAATATTTTAGCTTTATTCTTCAGTGTAAAACTCCCCATTTACTACAAAATATTGATCCCCCTTATAAATAGATATTTTCCAAGTTCTAATTATACTCAGTTAATGAGGTCCTTCTGTATTTATTAACTGGATTATATGCAAGATTGAGAAGGATTATATGCAAGATTCAGCTTCTGATACAAAAGACAGAAATTATTGACTGTCTTTTATATTCTGTGATCTGCACTGAGTACACATTGTACTTATTTTCTCAATAGTAATCCTCATAGCAACCCTCTGCAGTAAGTGCCTACCAGTAATCCCATTTGAAAGATGGGAAAAACTAAAGCTTAGAATTTAAGCAGTTTGCATAAAGTCAAATAGTTACTGTGTGAAAGAGAATGAATTATGTTCATAAGTTGTTTATTAGTGATGTTCAAGAAGGACCCAGTAAATAACACACCACTTTATTGTTCAAATTCTAAGCCAATTGAGAAATTAAAAATAAATTAAAAAAAATAAAACAGGATAAAGCAAGTGGGAGCCCTTTTTACTGATAAATCTGATACTGGAAGTATGGCTCATATGAAAGGACAAGTAGGCCTCCTATTACTGGCTTCTAGAATGACATAGCTTACAGAATGGCAATACATGTGGTTTCCACAAATGTCTTCACCCTTAAAGTGGAAAACAAATATGAATTGGAACAATTGGGGCTTAGAAAATTCATCAACAAGAGATATATGATTGGCTGGTCAGGAAAAATTAATCTTCTTTAGCATACATTCCTCCTTTAACAACATTTGGCCATACACACACCTTTTGTGCCACTGTTGGAGATAAAATATTTGGCCGAATGAGGCATTAGTATCATTTATTGGTAATATATTTTATAGTCTTAGTATTTTCTTATTCTAAAAATTATGAGAGAAAAAGTGCTCGAAATTATATACTTCTCACTTGCTAATTTTACCTTCTCCTTGAGCTAGAGAAATTAAATATTAGTATCTAAAAATACATAGTCAATTTCAGTGTACACAAATTAGTTATCAGTAGAGTTTATAAGGTGAGATCAACCAAAAATGCTCAAGGAAGAGACTGAAAAAAAAAAAAAAGAAAGCTATAAGGGAAAGAATAGGACTGTTTAAAAACTGTTGGCATAGGCAGAAGTAAGTGATCTGATGGAAATGAAGAGTAAAATAACTATTTTTCCATTAAAATAACTAAATTTCCATCCATTTCCATTCCATAGTATTTACAATAGGAAATTAAAAATGTTGCTAAAACTTAGTACAGATGAAGGACCTGAAATTCAGCATTAAAAAAATACCACCAACAAAAACTCAGGTAGGTGCAAATACCTATGTTTGGTCTTTTGGGAAGAGATCATGTAATTATAATTTGTTCATCATATTGAAAGGGGGAAAGACTACATGTGTCATGTAATAGTTGTAGCAGATGTGTTTGTTATCTACCCCATAGCCTTCTGCAACCTCCATCTCCTTTGCCTGCCTCCCATTACAGAGGCTGAAAAAAATCATATCTTCAACTTACTCAATCTTCCTTCCAGGTAAGGTCACATATGACCCTGTCATGGTTAATAACATGTAAGGAGGGGTCTTCTGGGGGCCTTTGGCAGGATTTATCCTTTCTCTATGAGAAAGAGACACTCAAGAAGAAACCTTTTTCCCAGCACGACCCTCTGAGACATAGCCATTTTGTAGACATAAGGTATAGGACAACAGAGTGATAGAGACGCCAAAAAGTCTCGAAATCTTTGAGACACTGAATCAATGCCAGCAACCACTTATTTCCAGAAGTCTTATTATGTGAGACATTGTTAGTCGAGTTTTCTATTATCTGAAGCTGAAATTCCTAACTATTCCTAAAAATGGAGACCACACTTTAGGATAGCAATCTATCTTTTCATCTGAATTCCATCATGATTTTTCTCTAGCAATTTACAGTTTGAAAAGGTAAGCAATCACAATTATTCATTTCCCACAGATCAAAATGTTGTGTGACGTGACAAAAGCGTAATGAAAAATTTGGGCAGATGATGACCAAAGAAGACCAGAGTACATCCTGGGTCAGCACTGGCTCAAACCCCAATTTGACCACCTCTAGCTGTGTGATATCATCTGAAAAACAGGATAACGAGTGATGTACCTCATAGAGTTGTTGTGAGAATTACATGTGATATTTGTAAATTGCTTACCCCAGTGCCTGGAAGATGAAGATGATTATAGCCTGAATTATACTCTTGGTTAATTTGCAAAATAAAGGTTCAACTTTATAGTCATCTTCTTGGTATCAACCTGCACTTTTCCAGTTTTTTAGGAAAACTTTATTCTGTATTTACTTCTCACTTATGCTCATTTTTCCTATTTGACAAAATTCCCATTGGTGCCAAATTTTTTAGATATTATGCGCAAACCAACTGCTGCATTCTTACCAACCTTTCCCTCACTCATCTAACTAGGATGAGGCCAGAATTAGCGTAATGCAAGGGAAGTTGTGGGAGAAAGGTACAGGATATGGATGTAAAATTAACTGGACACAGGTACCCGGCCCTACATGTGCAAAAATGATCCCAGAGAAATTTCAACTAGCTGAGGCGGGGGAATGGAGCAGAAGTGAAGGTAGCACTGAACCTCTCACTCATGTACACAAAGAGCCAAAACAAAAGAAAAGAACAACAAAACAAGAAAGAGGACTCACAAACATGCACAAAAGAAAAAGCAAGCAAAATTTAAGACATTGAAATTGTAGGCCTTGGCCAATAGCAAAAATCTGCTTGCAAGTTGACTAAATATTCGTTAGAATAATTGTTTAAATGGATAAGGGAAGGGCATTTGGGGAGGGGATTGAGGTGGGAAACAAGGCTTAGTTAAGCTGCCAAGTTCGTCGTGTAAGTAGCAGATAACTAGATTTTGATTTAAACAAAGACATGACTTCTCTTTTCTCCAGTTGCTTTTATATGAGGAACCACTAAATTATGGTTACCTCCAAGTGGGGGAGAAATGAAAGAACTAGTCATTAGCAAAGTTTCTCCTTTTCACTTTGGACATAGAAGCATCAAAAAGATAAATTAAACACTCTTTTTGAAAGGGCAAACTCTAGTTTGGAAAGACTTTTATTATAGGGTTGAGAGCTTCTTGCACAAATTGATTTAGGGAGGCATTATAAATGGACTAATTAAAGCAAGTGGCCCATAGTTTTGGACTGTTCTTTGAAAATACATAAAAGGTGAATTTAAAATTGTCATTTTGTGCTATGGTGTATACTTCTAAATCTTGCTTAAATAATTCATTCTCCACTTGAATCTTGCATAAGCCTCCAAACTCAACATTTCTAAAAATGGACTTATTTCTAGTTGTCCAATCCTGTTCTCTGTCTCAAAGGTTGGCATTAGCATCCACAAAACTGGAATCCTAGGCATTATATTTTGATCATTTTTCCTTTTTACCACTCATAGCCAATCATCTGCTGCTTTTTGTCAATTATTTTCTTTCTAATCTATTGTCCTTCCATCGCCATGGCTGGTTTACTTATTCAACCACCATGATTTCCCACCTGGATTATCTCAACTGGTATCCATGCTTCATCTTCACTCTTTCTACTCTATCTACTTAGTGCAGCCAGAGTGAGACCTTTAAAATGGAAGTCTGACATACGGTACTCCATGGCTTAAAATATATCAAGGAATGTGTATAATAATAAAATAAACTAACTTCCTTGAGAACGTTGGCAAAGTTATCCATAGATCTGACCATGCTCATCTCTTCAGATTTGTCCCCTACAATCTCTTTCTAAGCATGCTATGCAATGAAGAAAATGGCAAATCTATAAGTGGTCAGTTGTATTGTTTCAGTTTTGATTACTCTTTCACACATCTGCAGAGATAGAAAGGGGTGTGTGTGTATATATAGCCTATATATATAGGCTTCTTCCTTCAATCTAACTTTTTATTTTCTTGTCTAGATTTCCACTGAAATTTCTACTAGTGTTAATCAAAAAAGTCAATCCATTAAATATAAACTGTTTAGTCAGTAAGGTAACCAGTGCTAGGAATTTAACTTCTTACAGCAATTACTATTCATTTACAGTTTGAAAGAATGCAAAATCTGAAAATTATATGCCAGAATACATTATGACAAGACTTGGAAATGAGAACAGGTTGTGATTAAATGAGGTATTCACAATTCTTTTAATTTTCAGTATACTAGGCTTCACTTTGCATGCTAGATATGTATTATATTCAACCTAATTCTTGGAAAGCAAGATTTTTTTCCCAAACCATTCCAAATGAACAAATTGCAAATTGTCTATCTCTGGTTTCAAAAGAAGGCCTCAATACACACTGAATGTGAATGGACGCCAAGAGGCAACCACTCAGAAAGCAGCTGATTGGGGCACTCAATTCCCACTAAATAATTCAGAATCTCTAATGGAAATCAGATCCAATGTTTCCCCAGTGGAGGAGCAGCCTTTCTTGGTTACCCAATATTCAGCTAGCTACTCAAGAGCTTTCGAGAACAACAATAAAATGAAAGGTAAAAAATATTTTAATGGCGTTCATATTCTCTTGGGTGCTTTCTTGGCATGAAGTTCCCAACTTCCTGACAGCTGCTGCCATTGTGAAGAGACAAGGAAAGTGAGAGAAAGAAATCAATATTTAAATCTGAAACAGCCAGAAAGTCCAAGGAGGGGTGCCAGTATTAACTGGTTTGTGTATGTGTTTGGCCTTCCAAAAGCCCCCAGTCTTCAGAGGAGAGAAGATTTTCTAAGTAAACAACTCATTAGGAATCACACAGCAAGGTTTAGTTAGCTCATGGCAAACACATTTAATTCAAGGAAGAATATTCATGTGAGACTTTTGTCTAGAAATTTCAATAACAGAATGAACTGTTGCATGAAGTAATGTGCCCCTCTCTCTCCCCCACCCCTGTCTCTCTCCCTCTCTCTCTCCTCTTCTCCCTCTCTCAAAACCTCAAAACAGGAAGAGAATATTGATTTCCCAGTCTTGGCCACCAACCCCACCCCTTCTCACTATAAGCATTGAGATGAATGAGTTTGTGTCTCTTAAAAGCACTAAGCAATCTTCAAGAGAGTACCGCTTTATAAATAAAAAAAGCTTTATTATTATTGGGTAGAAATGTTAGAGAGAAAGTTGGACCTCTTATCAAAGGCTGTTGGTGCCCCGACATTTGCTGTCAGCTCTGAAAAGGTGGCTGTGAAACTCATTGTATCCAATCCTGGCTGGCTTTGGGCCCAGCATACAGTGGGATTTCTGGCCAATGGCCCCGTACAGTGGGATGGCTGGCACCTGGCCCAGGGATTAGAGAGCTTTCATTTCTTTGTCTCATTGATATTAGTCACAGAATCTCCCTTTTCATGCACAACCCAAACCCGTGCAGGGGATGAGGGAGAGAGCAGAAGCAGAAATTGCTGCAAACTCTGAGCTTTTGTAACCCAGGAGTAAGAAGAAAATTTCCATTTCCAACTCAGTTATCCAACATCTGTATCTATTTCGTTATGCACATGTAGCAGGAAATGGATAGTCTGGTACGTCCTTGAAAGGAAAATTGCTTTACAGATATAAGATACTGCAAGTTAACCTTGGACAAACAAGGTATTCAGTATCTTAAGGCTTCTTTTGCTTTCTCCCCCTCCCATCCCCTCCTTCTCTTTCTCTCTGTTTAATGAACTAATGACTATTCTGAAATTTCATCTCAAAGAGCAATTTTGGCAAACATAATTTGCGGGTATATTTCCTTCATTTTCTCTGTATGTGTGTTCATGCGCGCGTGTGTGTGTGTGCATGTATGCAGGTATAAACCCTTTGACAGAAGGCCATATGTAATATATCATTTGTTGACAGACTTCCTTTGATTCCTTTCTTTGCATGTGTGTGTGTAATTGTGTATTTGTGTGCAGGTATGTGGTATATGCTTTGCAGAATCAGTCTGTAATAATATGTCCTAAAGCCACATTCTACTTGAGTCTCGGAAAATGTTCTGCTGAGTTCCATATGATAAACTTTGGTCTCAAATAATAATAATCTTGTCTTAAATATTCATGCCCAGTGGAAAATGAAAGTCATTTCCAAAATAAAACTAGGACTGTGAATTACTAAATAGCAAGTTATCTTAAAATAAACCACAGAGCCCCAACATATCATAACAGAATGAGTCAGGCTCACATCTCTTTGCCTGATTCCCCTAAAAAAATCTTCTGATACAAGGAAAGAAATACCAATGTCTTAAAGAGGGTCTAAATGGAGGACATGTGCACAACCTTGCTCCTTTTTATTATATAGCAGAACTACCATTTGTGAAAAATTAGTTAATCTCAAGTATAAAATATGTGCATTTTCTGGAACCAGCTGAGAGTTACGGGGAGTCAGTGAGAGAGAGAAAGAGAGAACACCCAGATAACATAAATGCCTCTGTGAAAAGTTATGCCTCTGTGAAAAGTTATTTCCCTTCTCATTAGAGGATTAAACTTCTGCTTCCTTAGCTCTGAAGTAGTAATAATGATCCTATCCTTACAGGGTTCTTGATGTATATCAAATGAGAAGATATATGTGAAAGACTTTGTAAAACTTACATTATTCAAAGAAAGTAATGCTGCCGTAGCACTTGAAGATGGCAATATTTAAAGGGGAAAAATTAAAAGAAAGCTGTATTTTGTTTCTGTGCATATATGTTAACAAAGGGCTTCCAAATTCCTAAAATCGTAATAAAATGTCTAATCCCATACTCAGAATAGCAAGAATCTTAGATTGTTAGTCCTACTGTATTTTAGAGATAAGAAAATGAAGATCAAGAGCCATTAGTGATTCACCCAAAGTCAGAAAACTAACCAGCAGCAGATCAAGAGAATTCAACTTTGCTCATTTTTAACCCTGTATTCTTGTGTCTGCATTCCTTACAAATGACAACTCGCTGGGTTTTTTGATAAACAATGAGCTCTGAGGGGAGTGATAGAGGTGATGGCGCAGCCCCGTGTCTCTGTGTAATCCTGGAGAGGCTTCATGGTGGAGGAAGAACTTGACTGAAGGATAAGGTTTAGGTAAATGTAGCAGAGCAGGGAAGACCCTATTGGCACAGAAAGTAGCAAGAACCTATGAGGCATAAAGAAGCATGTGGTGTACAGGAGCCATTGGGAGAACTACCTGACTATAGCAGAGATAATTCACTGGAGACTGTAAGAAATTAAGAGCAAGCACAAAGGCCAGATTTTAGATGATGTCTTTCAATAAAATTTACCTGATGCTATAAAAGTTTAGATTCTTGAATGAAAGACTGACAAGATGATAAGTTCTTAAAAGATTGTCTTTCTTTTAGGCTGTCTCCATGCTTTATACATCTTCCAAATTAATCTCCCTAAATATCACTTATACCCTGTCAGTCTGTTTCAGAAGCCCCCATGTCTCTATAGTGTCTACAATAAAGGCAAATTCAAGATCTGTCACAACGTGAACCTCACTCCAACTCAGGTTTGCTCCCAGCTCTGGCCCTCTGCTTTAGCCAAAATTGTCTGCAAACCATACCTAGAATTCTCCCTGGATGTTGTGGGCTTCCTTGGCTGGAATAAATGCCGTTTCTGACTCCACTCATCACATTTTTTAAAGCTCGTTTTTCAAAACCCAGTACATATGAAATCTTCTATTTCTATTAAGTGTTTTTAAATTTTTCCCAACCTTTGATGTGAGTGCTTTTTCCTCTGAACTGAGGAAACAACCCTTCATTGTATACCTAGAGGCATTTGTCAGTAATGCCATATGTATAACCTCTTTGAGGACAAGGCACATGTCTTTACGTGTTGTTTTGCCTTCTTGATTCTCTAGCCATAAGTGCTGCCCTGGATGAGCTGGTCCTGAAGCAGAATGTCAGAGGGTTGACGAGTCAGTCACTTGCACACTGCAGACGTCCTTCTTGGTTGACTATCAACTGA
The DNA here is from genome assembly GCF_020826845.1 of Diceros bicornis minor. Lineage (NCBI taxonomy): Eukaryota > Metazoa > Chordata > Mammalia > Perissodactyla > Rhinocerotidae > Diceros > Diceros bicornis. Next base: position 85,508,014 of record NC_080742.1, on the reverse strand, counting down.
AAATCTGTTAGTAATAGGAGCTGGCAATCTACTTTAGGAAATGAGCAGAGAAAAACTGATTTCTTAAAGGAGTTTACTTTTGAAAGTCTTAGGATGCAGCTTTTCCTTAAGGGAATGTGTATCTGTAAAGGACTTGTGACTTCACAACTTATGTTTCCTTTTCACGTGGATCTAGTCTCGGTTTAACGCAGTGTCTGGCCCAGAATTTAATGTAGTGATTTTAAAGCTTCTTTGTTAATTTAATGAATGATAATATAGTATTTATTGATTACCAAGCAGTATTCTAAACACATTAAAAGCTTAACTTTCTTAGCAAACTTATGAGGCAGGTACTGTTATTATCCTTACTTTACAAATGGTAAACCAAGGCACCGAAGGGTTAAGTAACTTACTAACGGTCACACAGCCAGTAAATTAAAGGCCTAGGCTTTGAAACCAGGCAATCTGACTACAGTCAATGCTATTAACTGCTACACTATGCTATCTCTTTATTTTATTTTGTAAATAAACTTTATTGAGGTATATTTGAGAATTTTAGTTATATACAATAAAATGCACCCATTGAAAGCGTATAGTTTGATAACTTTTGACAAATGTATATTTCCATGTAACCACCACATCAATAGAATATTTGGTGGTTCTCTCAACCTCTCTCCAACCTCAATTTGCAGTTGCAGGCAATCACTGGTCTGTTTTTTTCAATCCATATTAGGTTTGCTTTTTCTAGAATTTTTTACAGTATGTGCTCTTAAATTTCTGGCTTGTTTTGCTAAGTATAATGTTTTTGAACTTAATCCATGTTTTGCATGTATCAGTAGTTTATTCTTTTATTGCTAAACAATATCTCATTGAATGGATCTGCCAAATTTTATAAACACATTCATCAACTGATAGATTTCCAATTTGGGACCATTATGAATAAAGATGCTATGGACATTTTTGTACAAACTGTTGTGTGGGACATATATTTTTTATTTAACTTGAGTTAATAATACCTAAGAGTGAAAAGTCGGAGTCATATGGTAGGTCTATGTTTAGTTTATGAGAAGCTGCCAAGCTGTTTTCCAAAGTGGTTGTACTATCTTGTATTCCCACCAATACTTGGGATTGTCAATCTTTTAATTTTAGCTCTTTGAGTAGGAATGTAATGATATCTCATTGGGGTTTTAGTTTGCATTTCCTTGATGGGGAAAATGATGTTTTTTCTTATGCTTATTGGTCCTTACATATTTTCTTTTGTGAAGTGTCTGTTGAGATCTTTTGACCATTTTTTGTTGGGTTGATTAACTTTTTTTTCTTTTTGTGAGGAAGATCAGCCCTGAGCTAACATCCATGCTAATCTTCCTCTTTTTGCTGAGGAAGACCAGCTCTGCGCTAACATCTGTTGCCAATCCTCCTCCTTTTTTTTCCCCCAAAGCCCCAGTATGTAGTTGTATGTCATAGTTGCACATCCTTCTAGTTGCTGTATGTGGGATGTGGCCCCAGCATAGCCAGAGAAGCGGTGAGTTGGTGCGCGCCCAGGATCCGAACCCAGGCCACCAGTAGCAGAGGGCGCGCACTTAACCGCTAAGCTACCGGGCCGGCCCTGATTAACTTCTGATTATTGTGTTACATGAAATCTTTAATATCCTGGATCCCACTCTTTGTCAGACATGTATTTCAAGAATATTTATTTGCATTCTCAGGATTACCTTCTTCTTATTTTTAATGATGGCTTTCAAGGAGCAAAATTTTAATTTTGATAAAGTCCAATTTATCAGTGTTTTAATCACAGTTTGTGCTTTTTATGTCTTACCTAAGAAATCTTTGCCTATTCCAAGATTTTCTTCCTATTACTTTTCTAGAAATTTTATAGCATTTGCATTTACTTTTAGGTCAATGATCCATTTTGAGTTAATTTTTTTCTATGGTGTCAAAGTTTCTTTCCATATGGATATTCAGTTCTTTCAGGACCATTTGTTAGAAAGACTATTCTTTCCCCATTGAAATATGCTTACATCTGTTTGTGAATTGATGATTTTGTTCTCCATTAATCTATAAGTCTATCTTTATGCTAGTTCAGTGCAATAATCTTGATTATTTTTGCTTTATAGTAAGACTTGGTACCAAGCAATGTGAGACCTCCAACTTTGTTCTTTATATCAAAAATGTTTTGCCTATTCAAATCCTTTGCATCGCCATAGAAATTTTGGTACCAGTTTGTCAATTTCTATAAAAAAGCCTGTCGGGATTTGGTTTGGATTGCATTGAATCTATAAATAAATATGAAGAGAATTTACATCCTAACAATCTTAAATTTTCAAATCAATGAACATAATGAATCTCTCCCATTTCTTTAGGTGTTCTATAACTTCTATCAGAAATATTTGGTGTTTTTCAGTGTATAAGCCTTTGACAAATTTTATTAAATTTATCCCACAAGCACTTCACGTTTTGATATACATTTTTTAATATTTAACTTTCCAATTGTTCATTGCTAGAATTTAGATATAAAATTAATTTTTGAATTTGAACTTGTATCCAACTAAAGACACTTATTAGTTCTAGAAGCTTTTCTGTGCATTCCTGATAATTTTCTATGTTACATATTCATGTCACATGAGAATAAAGACAATTGTACTTCTTCCTTTCCATTATTTTTATTTCTTTTTCTGACCTCATTTTACTGGCTAATATCTCTTTACAATATTGAATAAACTTGGTAAAAGTGGTAATTCTTGCCTTGTTCCTATTTTTAGATGGAAAGCATTCACTTACATTATTAAGTAACACGTTGGTTGGAGATTTTCTGTAGGTGTGTCTTATAGGATGAAGACGATATTCATTTATATTCTTCAGTTGCTGAGAATTTTTATCATGAATGGGTATTGAATTTTTTCAATATATACATTAATGTGTGCCTTTTGTTCCCCTACTTTATCTGTTAGCATGGTGAATTACATTGTTTGATTTTCACACGTAAAACCAAACTTTCATTCCAGGGATAAAAATCCAATATGATGTACAGTATTATATTTTTTTTGGTGAGGAAGATTGGCCCTGACCTAACATCTGTTGCCAATCTTCCTCTTTATGCTTGAGGAAGACTGTCCTTGAGCTAACATCTGTGCCAGTCTTCCTCTATTCTTATGTGTGGGACGCTGCCACAGCGTGGCTTGATGAGCGGTGTGTAGGTCTGCGCCTGGGATCCAAACCTGTGAACCTGGGCCACTGAAGTGGAGAACACGAACTCAACCACTATGCCACCGGCTTAGCCCCTATATTTTTTTTATACTTTACTGGCATTGATTTAACGATGTTTGTTAAGACTCCTGCATCCATGTTCATGGGGGCTATTGGCCTGTAGATTTTGTTTTCTTGTAACGTGTGATCAAACTCCTAAGTATTTCAGGCCTGATTTTCTGAGTGAGTCTGAGTGAAGCCGTTGTCCAAGGCCTGGTCCCCAGCTTTGCCAATTCAGAACCGTGGCTTTCGCAGTTCTGGACAACAAAGAGCGGATCGAGGGGCTGACGTCAGCTACTTAGATTCATAAGAGACTGAGAAAGTGCAAATTCATGCAATTTCAGGGAGAAATTTTAGAACACATTGTTGGTTTCTTCCCAAATCCTTTCTACCTCTTCCTTCTGCTGGCGTAGTCTGTGTGGCTATGTGACTAAGGAAGCTGACCGATTCTCCACTGGGCTTTGGGCCTTTTCTTTAAGCCAAATTTGCATGAAGCTCCTTGACACCATATTGAAGAGCCTAGATTCACAAATTTAAATTGCAGAGTCAAAAGACAGAAAGACCTGGGTCCTTGAAGTCTTTGAAACGCTGAATTTACCAACCTATGTTGTTTGTGAGATAAATTCTTGAATGATTTAATCCATTTTTAATTGTTTTCTGTTTTTTAAATCAAAAAATAGCATAATCATTGCAAAAATTACCTAAAATAGAAGTAAGTTTTTCACTCTAATCACAGAGATCAAAAAAATAAAGGTTTTCTTTATTACCTCTGAAATATTTCAGAGAGAAGGAGAGAAATGTATTGATGGGACTTCCATCACACTGAGAGCTTGATGAATTGTCCTTTTGCATTCCAGGGATATTGAAGAACTCGGAGTGGTAATCAAGAACGTAAACCTCCTGCCAAGAAGGCAATCCAAGAGGCACGCTGACACATTTTTCATCAGGTTCCTTCACATTTTTAAGCTTCATGCTGATCACACTTCTCCTTGTATGTGTCACTGCAAAATCAGCGACCTCATTTTCGACACACCCTCAGGACATGTTATAATTTGTATGATTTCAAATCATCTTGCGTTAGTTATATTTTAGCCTGGTGGCACTCTTGTAGGGGGCTCATTAATTACACCTGGAGAGGCTGGAAACTAGCAGAGACGATGAGCATTAGCAAGCGGAAGTAACTGCTGCTGGAAGCTGGGGGCCAGAGCAAGTGTAAAGGGCAGCTTTGGAGTTAGTTACGTTTCACAAGAAACAGGGGCAAGGGGAAGAAGTTTGGAGTGGATTATTGCAGTAGCCTCCTAACTAGGATCTCTGCTTCCTTTCTTGCCCTCGTGTGGTCTATTCAACAACAGAGACCCTATTAAACCAGAGTCAGCTTTTGTCACTCTTACTGGCTGTCCACCTCATTCCCCGTAAGAGTAGAATTCCTTACATTAGATAAAGGCCAGGCATGATCTGACCCATTGTTACCTGCCTGGGCTGGACGTCCATCTCCACTCACTAAGTTCCCACCACAGTGGCCTCCTTACTCGTCCCATAACACCTCTGGCAAGGTCAGAGCTCAGACCTTTGCATTTCCTGATCCCTTTGCCTGGAGACTCTTCTTCTAAGTGTTTACTTGGCCAGCTCCCTCAACTCTTCTAAGTCTTCACTGAAAATTCACCCAAGGGACACTTTCCTCCCCCAAATTGGCACTTTTATCTTCTTTCATTGTCTTATTTTTTCCCGTGGCACTTATCACATCTTTTAAAAATTTAATCAGTCATGAATTAATTAGTTTTGGTTGCTTGTTTATCTACATAAACTAAACTGTAAGCTATATGAGAGGAGGGATTTTCATCTGCTTTTGTTCATGGCTCTATTCACTCAAAAGCTTAAGTGCTCAAAGAATGTGGAATGAACGAAATGGCTTGAAATCTTGGATTAACAGACCCATGACTATGCCATAAGATCAAGTTTGGATTTGAAGTTGAACATTTCGGAGGGCATTAGAAAATATTTCTCCTGAAACTTTAGTGTAAAGGTGGGTTGAGTTAAATTATGACTTATCTGAACCTCATAGATTTCTATTTCTTAAAAAAAAAAACTCTTTTGGGGCCAGCCTGGTGGCGTAGTGGTTAAGTTCGTGCACTCCACTTCAGCAGCAGGGGTTTCACAGGTTTGGATCCTGGTCCCGGACCTACGCATCGCTTGTCAAGCCATGCTGTGGGGGCGTCTCATATAAAGTAGAGGAAGATGGCCACAGATGTTAGCCCAGGGCCAATCTTCCTCAGCAAAAAGAGGAGGATTGGCAATGGATGTTAGCTCGGGGCTAATCTTCTTCACCAAAAAAAAAAAAAACCTCCTTAATCTTCCTTTATATTTTTAAAATACAATGGTTAATAATGTTAGTCAGAGTTTCTCAATCTCAGCCCTATTAACATTTGGGGCTAAATAATTCTCTGTTGTGGGGGCCATCCTGTGCATTGAGGATGTTTAGCAGCATCCCTGGCCTCTACCCACTAGATGCCATTAGCAACCACCTCCCCCAAGCTGCGACAACCAAAAATGTCCCCAGTCATTGTCAAATGTCCCCTGGAGGGCAAAATTGCTCTTGGTTGAGAATCACTGATGTAAATAATTTCATATATTCTTATTTGAATGAGGGGTCATATTTTTGATATGACACATGAAATGGAGTGGAAATCATGGGGATCTCACGCTTACTATATCAACCCTATAGATAAGCACCACCACAACAGGGAGCAACATGGTATATTCATAGATGTTAAAATAAAGTTTAGGAAGAAATAGAAAATGGACAACCACTTGCTTAGTGGCCTGGAAACTCTATCCCCCTGGAGTAATAGTGAATGTTGAGAAGTCTCTTTCAATAAAGGGCCTAGGAAAAATAATAATAAAAAAAGATAGTGTGCATTCCTCCACAATTTCTGCAGGTGAAGTCAGATTGAATAATACAAACATTGCTTGCATCCCTGGGACGATGGAATCACAGGCGGGAGACAGGCAACCGGAAGTCTGTGTATAGAAGGAAGACAGTTGGTTCCTTACTCATTTATTCCACTTGAGGCTGGTGTGTGGCATGTGGATGGAGAGTGTGCTTATGGGGATAGACCGGAGGTGTGTATGTGAATTTCTGATGCCTCTCCTTTTGAAAAATTTGATTGATTGATTGATTGATTGATTAAAAGCTCTACTTGTAGAGATACCTCTTTGTCCCCAGCCCTCACTTCTAGGGGACATTTGCCCAGGTAGCAGTCAACATAAGAGCCCAAAGTCCCTGAGAACTACTTGTCACAAAACAAGGCTTTTAATTTCGAGATTTAAGTATGGTTCTAAGCAAATGTAAATTTATATAAGGCACTTAATAGATGTTTATGAAGTTGAATTGAAGGGATGTAGCCTCAGAACTACAGGGAATGGAAGTAAATTTTGCAACCATATTTGGGGTGGACCTCATCAAATGATAAGCTGGAAGGAACAAAAAGGAGCAAGACGAGGAGCAGGAAAGAACTGATGAGTGGAGAAAAATCTCAAAATTTACTTTTTGAGAATGTTTGGGTTAATTTGTTTTGTACTGAACGATTTTACATAATACTTTTGTCTCATATATATCATAAATATTCATCTATGCATTACTGAAACAGTCCTAGATATATTACCTTAGCATCTTTTCTCAATTGAACAAAATGGAAATTCCAGAAAGCCATGAAGCCCACCCTCCAAGTTTTACAAATCCCACAGTTTGAGCTACATTGATTAATCCCCTAAATTCTTGGGTGTCAAAGGCATGTCACTAAAGGCACCAAGGAAGCCAAAAAAGGAAAGAGCCCCCTAAAGGAAAATGGCATTTAATTGGGAACTTTCAGACATCTGTCACTCTGTGACAAGCGCAAAAAAGTACTTTGCACATTTTGTGAGGCACAGGTGGGATGGGACTGACAGTTGAAGTAACAAGCTGTGTGTAGGGAGGGCATTTGGGGGTGGGAGGAGAAAGAGGCTGGTTTTGAAGACTGTGCTTTTTCATCCCAAATGTCATTTAAAAAAATTGTCTGGGGTCAACACTGTAACCTAAAATGCCATGAATTGTCCATTTAAGATGTCCTACTTGATAAACTGGGGAATGAGCCCGTCTAAAAAACAGGTCATGCATAAAGTTTGGAAAAGAAAGATCATGTCGCGCTCTCTGCTAAAAACAACACAGTGTTCCATCTCCTGGCCTCTTGGTTCAAACCCGTGTGCTAGCTCCTGTGGGGAGAGACTGCCCCCGGAGAATTCTTCTTTTAATAAGCTTCCCAATCAGCTCGCGAGGGAAAGGCGCGCTCCCTCCCTCGCCCTGCCTGCGTCCTCTCCTTGCCCGCTCCCCTCATCCCTCCCATTCTCCATTTCCCTTCCTTTCCCTCCCTGTCAGGGCGTAATTGAGTCCAAGGCAGGATCAGATTCCCCGCCTTCCAGTCCAAAAATCCCGCCAAGGGAACCGCAGAGCAGAGGAAAATCCAGAGGGGAGAGAGAGGAAGAAAGAGACCAGTGAGTCACCGTCCAGGAGGGAGAGAGCAGACGCCGCGCAACGAGCAGCAGCGACTCGGGTACCTGGAGCAGACCACCTCGCCCCGTTCAACAAAGGCAGCCGGAGCGCCCAGAGCACATTTGCAACTCAAAGTAAGTGAAAAGGACTGCGCGATTCTCCGAGGTGTCTCCAATCGAGTTTCCCTTCACCTTCTGCCACTTTTCTGGGTGCCAGCAGATGCTGATGGTAGGAGTGAGAGAGAGGCTGCCTTGGTGTCTTTGCTGGTGGGGCTGCTTTCAAGGCTGATCGGCTCCAGAGGCAAACTGAGGCGTGTTTTGGGGGAGTCAGGTCAGGGTAGTGCGGGTGCCCTTAGATGAGTGGAAGGAAAGGAGCTTTTGTGATGCTATGCATGCATTTGGATAGTGTTCCTGCTACCAGCTGGAGAACGTGCAGGGGGTTTGCTCATTGTAAACCTGCTTTAGTAGGTGTGTCTGTGGCTGGGTAGAGAAGAGAGAGAAAGTAAGGCAGCCTGAGCAAGCGGGGCTCATTTCCCATCCTTTCTCTGCCTCTGCGATTTCCCCAGGGCCTGCCAGTTGATGACTCTTAGCTGGCATTTCTAGGTAAGATGTGGGGGTTGTTCTTCCCAGTACCAGCACACATAGAGCATCTCTCACAGAGCATCTAGCAATCCTTGTGCTGCCTGCCAGCCCAAGAATGGTCTAGAAATGATTAAAGTCCAAAGTTTAAAAGGCACACTTTAAACCCCCTCTCTCATTTGAATGCTAATTTTAATAACTGCCCTGTCCCCAGCACTTGAACTTTTTATTTCACCCACATAAAGCTAGAGTATATTTATTACTTATTTGCCAGATACTCAGTTTCTGAGTTGATGTTTCTAAGTTAAAATATTTTTAAAACGAGGAATGTATTCAACTCCCTTCCCTACTTGACACACAGAACATAAACTTCCTCTCTGTTTACCACACACACACACACACACACACACACACACACACCTTTCTCCTTAACACAGCACTCACACACACATACACAAGAACACAAGAACACACATTGAGTTTATATACACTGTTGTTAACTCACCCCTATCTGTGTTAACAGCTGCTTTTTAAGTTTGGGGATGCATTGAAAAAATAGGAGTGGCATGTGGCGGGGAGGGGTGGTGATGAAAGGGGAGAATGAAAAGTGTGGCGGACAAAGTTCCAGTCTTTTAGCATCTTTCATCTTAGTAGGCATTTTGCTTTAGCAGCTTGGAAGGGTGACGTGTGTGAGTGTGCATCTGTGTGTGTGTGTGTGTGTGTGTGTGTGTGTGTGTGTGTGTGTGTATTGGAGGGAAGGGCCTGGGAGGAGATTCAGGACCTGCCAAGAAGAGCCTTGGAACTAATAACAGAATGAAGCAATTTCATGATCCCAGGAAAATGTGGAATTGATGAAACAGTAGAGCCCATTTTAGCCCCTTGATCATCTGGGGATGAATTAATATGTGCAAATATTACAAAGTAATGGGAGTGAAACAAAAGCAGAGAAAATAAAGCTTGTATTTTCCATCTTCATTATGCTCCTTTTTAAGTAAATTACGTACTTTAAAGCCCAAATCATTAAAAGAACATTTATAGTCCAGTTAAATTCAAAGAAAACCAGAGTGGATATTATCTTTTTTCTCCCCTTCGGGACATGAATAATTTCAGAGTGGCAGTATTTGTACTTTCTCATTTAAACTAGAGGATGAGATTTTTTATTATTTTATTTTTAAAAAATGCAAATGGCATTATCCTGTGCTTTAAGAAACTTTTGCGCTTTGAGTGACTAATTGTCCTTTAAATCTTGAGAAGGGGATCCTTCCTCTCCTGCTGTCCCCAGGCCCCCTTTAGGACATTTTGCTCCTCATTTAGGGAAAGGCCTCCATAAGGAATACCTACCTAATGCGGTACAAAACCGCGTGAGGTGCTGTGTTCCAGTTGTTCACGTGTGGGTACAGTTTACAAAATAAAATACAATATATTTTCAAAGCTACAGCTGAGAGAGAAATGAAACTACTGTTAATATATAACCTTTTATTACCTGACTTTTAAATGAGGTATTATATAGAATGATAATAGTATATAACAGTATAAATAGTACAATATAGTATATATACTGTATAATAATATATAATAATATGTAATTCTGTGGTTGCCATGATATTTGGAATGATAAATTTACTAATTTGTTGAAAGTTTCCATGTACTTTACTTGGTATAGCAACATGTAGGAGGGCCTACATTTTTTTTTTAATGGGCATTTTTTTTTTGTTTACTCCAATAAAGCCAATGGCCTGTTTAAATTTTCACAAAGCCTGATCATTGGAAATAACCTGAGAGAAATAAGGTCCCCAAATAGTTTAATTGTTTTTATAAATAAAATCAATCTTAGAAATCAAATATTTTAAATTTAAATGTTTTATTTTCCCTTTGAAGATAACTGTTGCTTTCTCATTTAAATGACATTCTCACATGAATTCTGATCATATTCCTATTTGCCATGTGGTGTTTTTATTACTATTCAAAATTTTCACAAGAGACCGAGTTTAGTTGCTTGTTCAGAATGGTGTAGTAAGTTAACGGTAGATGGAAGGCCAGAAGTCAGAATTCAGAATATAAATTCCAGTTCTCCAAAGACTTATGCTTTGTTTTTCTTTTCTTTTCCTTTTTTTTTGGTAAGAAAGACTGGCTCTGAGCTAACATCTGTTGACAATCTTCCTCTTTTCGCTTGAGGAAGATCGTCCCTGAGCTAGCATCTTGTGCCAATCTTCTATTTTGTATATGGGACACCAACGCAGCATGGCTTGATGAGTGGTGCATAGGTCCGCGCCCAGGATCCTAACCTGTGAACCCTGGGCCGCCGAAGTGGAGTGTGCTAACTCAACCAATATGCCCCCAGGCTGGCCCCAAGACATGCTTTTTAACATGGCGGCACAGTGATGAGGGAAGTTGTTCTTGACTTCCCTCCTGAAGGTAGTGTCCAAATTGAGACCACCCAGGGTGATCAGAGAACAAACACCTTCTACACCTGGGTGTGCCTCAGCCCCGTTGACGGTGTGGTTTCCTCTGGGGCATCAGGCTGCGTCAGGGCTCTCCCACTGCCCTGTTCCATTGCTTGGATGCTGAGTGGGGCTTCTCTATAAGGGTGAAGAATGTTGTCTGTTCTAATGAATAATCAGAAGAACTTTTGTCTCCTCTTGGCACAAGGCCATGTCATCGCCCTGAGGTAAAATAATATTCTGATACGGACCTTGTTTTTAGGAGCTGAGTCTGCTTTTTTTCATCCAGAGTCAATTGGCTTGAGTGAAATATGGGCCATGGCCTCACTTCGGAAAGTTGTTCTCCATTCTTGCTGTTTGTGGCCAATTCAAGTTTCCATCCACTGGGCCATTTTTCCACGCACTTCATGCCAGTCATCTATGTGGCATAGTTTTCACAGTGTCGTACGGTCTTTCTAGATTATCCAATATAACAAGCCTCTTGTTCCTCCCTATTTTAGTATTTGGTAAATAAGAAGTTAAAATTTCTGTGGTTTAAAAGTGTAGCTATAATGTAACATTATCAGAGGGCATTATAATTATGGTAATATTATGGATTTGATTATGTAGATCACATTCACCACAAATCCCTATTTCTTAAGGTTAGGCTTAAGGGTAGGCAAAGAAGGAATACAGTGAATAGTTCATGCCTGAGATAGATATTTTGAGAAATAAATTTTAATTTCTTCTACTGGGCTTTATTTTGGAGCCATTTCTTCACAGTAGATTTAGATAAAGTTTCATTTTAAATAAAAAAGATCCTCATAGTGAGTTTCCTAAAAGAATTCTAGATTCTTAAACTTCATGCTCAGTGAAAAAAAAAAATCTCTTGCTGTATATTAATCTTAAAAGAAGTGAGTCCTAGTAACTGACACAGGCTCTTGATTCTAAGAATTGTGCTTAGCAAAAATCAACACATCATTTTAAAACACAAATAGCGTGCTGTATCTCTAACTTTTTGTTCCCACTTCTTCCAAATTTTACACTCACCTGTTCCCCCTCCTCTTGCTCTCATTTCTTCCTTTTATTGATTCAGTTGCCATTGTTTCTTGCCATCCAAGAGGTCCCATGATGTCTTGCCCAATTCCTTCCCCATATCTGTGATGTCATATATCCATTTATGTACATATGTATGAGGAACGGTTGCCCATATCTTGGAATGCATGGAAGGTTGGACCTTGCTAGCTGAAATTTTGACGTTTTTCTGACCTGGTTCACTCAAATTTGTTTTCAGGGCCAATGTACTCTCTATAGACTCAACTAGATTTTTTTTCTTTTTGACTCAGAACCTGGCGAGGATCAGCTTACCCTTTCATCACTGCAGTAAATGTTGACTTCATTCTCCTCTCAGCTTCTCAACTTCAATGAAGGGGTGGAGCCAGGATTATTTATCTTCATCACACTTTCCTAGGGGCTACCTCAACAACACAATGTTTCTTGCTGCTATGGCAAGTCAATTTAACAGTAATAAACAATATTTGCTATATATGTGCAGGATGCATAATACTTTGCTGGACAACGTAGTATATTTAAATACAACACAGAAGGTTCTTTTCTCTAGGGCTCACAGTTTTACAATTCCAAACGCTTTGTGTGTGGTAAGTGATGCTAACTTGTGAAATCCTTTGTTAGAAATTCAATTAAAAGAGATCTCAAACAATGATAATCCATGATAGCCTCAGCCATCTCTGGAAGAAACACTTGAAAAGTCACAGTTCATTTCATCAAATCAATGGCTTTTTGCATTTCTTCCTTTTCCTTGCCATGCAGCTGCGTTGCCTGCTAACACCGCCTTATTATATTTTACTGTAACTTCCTTGACATATTATTATCTTGATATTTTTCCAACTTCTTTGGCCACTCCTCTGATCTGTTTTTTTTTCTTTTTTCCTCCTCAACTTCCAAATATGAACATTCATTTCCAAATATTTCAGTTCTGTCCCTTCTCCTCTCTCTTCCTCACCCTCTCTCTCCAAATGCTTCAAATTGATCATGACTCTTTGAGTTTCTACTCCAATTTTCATTGAGAAAACTCTCAAATCTCTCCATTCTCTACTCAGTTTGAGTCTCACATTTTTAATTGTTTCTTGAATGAGTACTGAAGGGAATGATTTGAGCACAATCCTATTTGGAGAAGGAGATTGAAGTAAAGGACTTGTTATTTTATTCTTATCCTTAACAGATGTCTACAGATATTGACTGCCCTATTACATGCCAGGTGGTGGGATGGGGATATGAAGATAAATAAATATGCCTTCGAGCAGCTTATGGTCTGCTCAATGTATATGTGAATAATAAGATTAAAACACAAGTTACTCCAACACAAGTTAGAGTAAGATATGTACATACAAGGTTTTTGTCCTAAGAAGTTCCAGCGACAAAGGGATAAAAAACATTTTTATGAGAAAAAGGAAAGTGTAACTCACAAAAAGCTAAATGGAGAAGGTGATAATATTTATTTCAAAAGCATCGCTGTCCTTTTGTTGCTTTAATATCTTTTGTTCTGGAAGAGAAATTGAACTCCCAATACGTTTGTGTTTTCATTTCATGTTTGCCACATAATAGAGCAGAAAAAAAATTATTGAAAGTGACATCTTAAGAAATCAGTCTGAATTATTTAGAATAAATATAATTTTAAAGGCATAACACCTCACCCTAGATGATCTTTTCAGGAAAATTTATACCAGATGTGAGATGACTGTCCTTCAGTGAAAATATAGACATGGAGGAAAAGAAAGCAAATCCTCCAACTTCAGCTGTGGCATTTGGATGACACTGCCAATGAGTTGGGGAGTGAAGGCGCCCAGGGAAGGTTTTCCCAGGTGAATCCTCCCTCTAGATGGAGCTCTGATTCTCCCCTCCTCTTTTCTTCTCAGCCTCTCCATCACCGCTTCCAGTGACTTCCAACTCCTGCTTTCTGAGCAGTGTGGACACTGGAGAGCATACCTTTTACCTATCGTAATTACTCACCATTACTACCAGCTCCACCCCACCCACACCATGCACGCTTGAAGGCAGGGACTCTCTCTCATTCATCTCAAGAACCCTATAATATCTAGGATAGGGCCCCTTGAAAATGCCCAATAAGTATCTGGCAAATGAGTGAAAAATAAATAAATGACTCTGAATACCATTTTCTCTGCCCTTCATGTGCCAATGACCTTGACTGGTACCAATTTCCTATTTAAACCTGAGCACCCCCATTCTCAGCCTCCAACCTCTAGAAGAAACCTCTCCATCTCTCTTTTCTTCACTTCTTTATTCCAAAGGTCATATAGGCCTGCCAGTTCTCTGGAGTGTCTTCCTATCCATGCTCCACCTCGTTCACTTTAAGGCCCCAAACTTTGTGTGGTCTCTGACGCATGGCTACCTCCACAATGGAGAGAGAAATCCTGCCTCTTCTTTAACAGACCATATAATTCAAAGCTACAAGACTGATCACTTGAAGCGTTATTTTCATCATAACTCCAATGTAGCTATAAAACATTTTCCTTTCAGAACTTTTCACATTTATATTCTCATCATATTTTGTAACAATTCTACTTAGGTAGGCTGAGCAGGATTGTTTTTTAATTGATATGAACCCTTAAATCTTAGAGAGGTTAAAGTAACCCCATTAAATGCCATACAAATATTAAAACAAATGTCTTAAAATTCCTAGTTTGGGTATTTTTTTCTCCTCTATAGTATAATGCCATCTCTTTCTTTGGCTAATTAATTTTATCTCCCAGTTGCCTGTCATATCTAACTAAACTCCAACGTATGTACAATAAGAGGCCAAATAACCTCAAGTGGTGGTTCCCTGTCTTCAATGATTATCAGAATAACTAAAGTCATGTCTTAACATCCAGAAGCCTGGGGCCCATCCCCAGAGATTCTGATTTGAAGGGTGGAATCAAGGAACCTAGACATGTGACAAGCCATCTTGATGCAGGTGATGTATTAGCCCCAACACTCCAATATTTGAGCTCCTAGGTCAAAGAAACCAAGGTATAAACCACAGCTACACTTCTTACTAGCTGTGTGATCAAAAAATATTGTGGTTTCTCTTACTTCAATTTCCTTATCCCTAAAATGAGGGCACTAATACTTACCTCCTAGGATTGACATGGATATTAATCTAGAAAATGAATGTGAAGGACTGAACCAAGAGTCTGACTACTAGGAAGTATGTGGTGAGGACGATGAAAGTGCTGATTTCACCTCATGAAAGTCCCCCTTTGCTCTGCCTCCTCTACTGCTTTTATTTCTCATGCCCAGTTGAGTTCTCTAGCAAACATACAAACAGAAACCTAGGTGAGACTCTCTGCTTCTTGAAATGCTTCTCCTCTCCACACTGTCAGAACATTCTCTCTAAATGCAGATCCAAAACTCCTTTCTTCTGAAAAGAAATATATAGAACATGTGAACATGCTCAAGACCTGGGGGGTTTGACATGTAAGGTCCCCAAATCAGACTGTTGACCTTGGCCTTTCCCATAGCATCTAGGAGAGCATCGTGCATACAGGGCACTCCAGTCCAAGGTGCAGCCACCTTACTGCTGACGTTGGTGATGTCAGCACAACCACGTCCTCCCTGGCTCCTGCTGCCACCATGGAGGCATCAGCTCAGAGGAAGGAGTCAAGGCTTGGATTCAGGAACACACATGTATTTCATCACAGTTCTGCCTGTTGTTTGGTATGGGATGCTGAGGATGTCATTGAATCTCCTGGAACCTCAGACTTTTCAGTGTAAGATGATGACAATGATGATGATACTACCTGCTTTACCTACGCAGGTTGGTGATAAAGGTAAACTGTGACAATGCGATGTTTATAAACTGTATACTGTCATACTACACGTGAGCTATTATTAATAAAATCAGTGGGGCCAGTTCTGTCTTTCTCTTTCCCCAATTCTGCTGTTTGTCATTGTCATTTTCTCAGGACACCTAGAGATTGCCTAAGGTGCTGGAAGGTAAGTTTGCCCCGATGAAGTGAGTAGGAGGAAAGATGTGTGACGGGTGTGAAGAAAAGGAAATCTGAGTCATAGTGAAAAAAAAAAGTGAGTAGATAATCCTAAAAAAGACTAAATTAAAATGGTTATGAACTCTTATACTAAATATTATGTTATAGTTCTTCCCAAGAGTTGTCAAGGTACATACAAAATTTTTCAATCAGTTATTTGTACTAAATTTAGGTTTTTATGATTGACTAGCAACACTTTGTTTACGCTATAGCTGTGCTTCTCACACTCGAATGTGCATATTGGTCACCTGGAGATCTTGCTAAAATGCAGATTCTGATTCAGTAGGTCTCCGTGAACTCTCAGAATCTGCATTTCTAACAAGCTCCTGGTGACAGCCATGCTGCTGGCCTGGAGACCTCACTTTGAGGATCCAGCCACTAGTGTTTGGTTCGACAAACTTGAGAGACTAGGAAAGGGATCAGAACGCTCCAATCATGACATCCATAGCTTAACAAAAACAACGAGAGTTATTGGCAATAACACTTTTTGCTAAATGCAAAAGCTGCTCACACCTATATCTTCATGTCCAAATAATATTTACAATGTTTGATTATTTATAAAAGAAATTTACAGTCACCATATGAATTGCCATTGACTTGACCAAAGCCCCTTAAGAGTAAAAGGCCCCTTGCTAGGTATGACATGGGCTTCTTTTCCAGTGCTTCTAGACCTTTCCCTGGAGAGCGTGTAAGTAATCCAAATGCAGCCTTCTTAATTTGCCTTAAAAGGTAGAGAGAAGTGTTTAGGAAACTTCATTCTTGATAAGAAAGGGATATAATGTACTATGATTTCTGCACGCTAGAGTATTCTCTTCTTTAGGGTTCGAACATCTATTACTCTCTTCGATTGTCCCCTTCCAAACTAGAATGGAAGTAGAGCAGGTATCATCCATCTATGTGACTTCTTGAAGACACTGGGCTGCCCAGAGAAAGAGCCAGGGCTTTTTGCCTCTAAGTCTAGATTTAATCAATAAGGATCACATTTTGGTAACACTCTTAGGAAACAGAGAAAATCTTCACTCAGGCTAAAACAAAGGGAGACCACACAAAACTTGAAAACAGTGTTTTCACAATGGCCTTCCTTATTTGCTGATAATATGGCCTTTTCTATAACTAGCTATGAAATTGTTGCTCCCAGTAGCAGAGGATCATTTCTGAGGTTTTAACATATAGTGGCTTTCATTTCTGACAATAAGAACATCAGAGGGGTTCCACTGGGCATCCAGCTGGCCAGATGGAGTGTCCATACTAAGTCAAAAGTTGGATCTTTGGCTTAAAACACACACACACACACACACACACACACAAAACCTTGCAGCTTTGGAGAATCATATGCAAGGATCCGTTTAGTTCTTCAAAAAAATAATTTCTACCAAAAAGAAATGTTGCCTTCTGCATGCAATATATTTCTTTAAATATGTTCCAAGGGGTTCAAATGAGGAAGCCTGAAGCTGCTATAGGAAAGAAAGCAGATAGTTTAGTAGATTATTTTAATAGGTGTAGGTACTTAAATCTTAAAACAATAGAATAACTGCTTTCTTCCCAGTCTCTTTTCTTGTTTACAATATACATTTCACTATTAAATTTCATGTCTCTGGCAATATGCTCTCAAATATAGCTCAGTGCATGTCAAACTTGTGAAAAGCTTGATTAATTTTAACTATGTGAAAAATAATGAAAGGGATTTTTTTCCTTATTATGTTTGTTATTAGGAAAACAAATATATGCCTGAAGAAACATCATTTTTTTCTCATTCTAGAAAAAATATGTGTCCACGGTACAAGATATTCAAGTTTTAAAAAATTACAAAGAGGGAAAAAGATCACTTATAATGCTCCTCAAAATAGACATCACTATTAACACTCTGCTATACTTTTACAGTTTTTCTGATGTAACTTTTTAAAATAGTTGTATGAACCAGTCTGTGTCCTGCTTTGAAAATCAACATTATAACTGATGTACACTATATTCTTAATAGCTGTACACACATTAACATGTGCATTTGTTTCTACTAAATGGGCCAATTAAGATGGAAATTCAATTTATTTAGTTTGATATGAGTAAACATAAATCATAAGAAAGCTTACTAAATTAATATTATGGACTCTTGTAAAAACATTGGAAATAGGAAAATGCAAACAAACATAATCCTATGAAGCAAACAAAAAATCTTTTTCCCAGCAAAGGATATGCTGTTTAGACGGGAACAGATAATCCTGTGGAACTAAGTGTGTGCCAATTAAAGGTCAAGCTGAGTACACATTGTCTTCCATTCTTACCCTTGAGGACCCTCCCGGATACGTGTCCAGGGGAAAAATCTCCCCAGAAGCCACCGCTGCCTGATTCTGCCCAGATCCAACCTAACCTCTTTAGCAGGTCCCAGGAGCCCGGGGAACCTCTGCCTGTTCTGGGCTGAGAGGAGTGAGCCTCATGCACTGCACGTGGGGAAAATGCAAGGGCGGCAAACGTTTTTGATGCATGTCGCTCCGGGGCTTGACACTCTTTGGGGAGTTATTTATTTGCTCTGTTATTATTTGGAATGACGAGTGTACAAATTGGCTCTAGTTTAAAATGAGTCAGATGAAATATGGGTTTGAGAACCGCACTCCTGTTTGTAGAGGATGGGGGAAAGTTGACACTTTTATGGTCGAGGCCAGGACTGAGATTTCCACCAATTTGAACCTGAAATGACGTTTAGCCTTTTGAAATGGTGGTTTTTAGTCTGATGAGATCACAGAGTTTGCTCTCTGATATGTGGTATTTGGGGACTTGAAGATGTACTTCAAGGCTGTCATAAATGAATTTGGTTTGGAGAAATAAATTAAAAGCAATTCAGCAGAAATAAATGGGTAGAGGTAGATTTTTACCAATTTCTACTAGATCCACATGTCCTAAAAGCAGGCTAACTCCATGGGTTTCTAACAGCTCATCCAGTGATGATCTAATACAAGAGGTTAAAATGACAGTGGTTAACTTCAAAGGCAGCATAACCAAGAAGACAAAAGAAATAGAAGTGGACTTGAATTGAGATCTTAGGGAAAATTTCCAAAAATCTAATCAACAGAAGCCCTACGCTTGGGGAGGGGAACTTCAGACCTCACAAAAAATTCTATTAGATAGTGTTGAGGTTTCCTCCACTGCAGATGAACTACTGGGCAACTATCTTTGGGTCCTTTGGGTCCATCTGGCTCTGGTGGAGCTGGTTAGGAGATTTCTCTGGGGTAGATTTGTCTTGTTTGCTTTCCAGATCCCCTGGGCTCTAGATGCCTCTTGGTATAATAATGCCATGAAGACAATTCGGCTCTGTGGAGCAACCCTGTCCTCTTCTTGGTCTTCTCAGAGGGAGCCTTTGAAGACAAAGCAATGTTAGTTGTTCCAGTGAAGAGTTCCTGCCTCAAATAGGATGCAAGCAATCTCGGATGCGGGGCTGCCAGTTAGGTCGCCGGAGCTAACTCTTCCATAAAGCTGTCCACGCTCGAATCCATTGTTTCTATCCATGTCTTCTCCACCTTCGGGGGGATCATGAAAGAGAATCAAGGAGGAGACTGAGAGGCTCCCTTGCATGGGCTGGAACACAACAGGAGCGCTCCAGGCCCAGGGCTTAGCTACACACAGGCCAGTTAGAATCCTGGGTTAGTTTTCTACTGTGACTTTCATTCGCCAAATGTAATGTATAATGTTAAGTATCTTGTTTAAATCAGAAAAAGTTTAGGCTTTGGGCATTTCTATTAAAAAGTCCAATTTTACTTTGAAGAACAAATATTATTCCCTTGTCTTCTTCCCATCTCTAATTAACTCCATCCTTATCTGAATTCCAAGTCCATACCAAGGTATAGCCCATTTATCATCATTCATTAGAACTTGAGCAACAATGGAAAACAAGCAACAGAGCAGGGATGCTGTGTACTCTTCTTAAGGCAATTTTAATGTATCTTTGGTGAGGAAGATCAGCCTAAGTATCAGAGGCTATTTTCCTCAAAAGGGAATGAATTTCATTGCTCACCTAATGTGACATGGGATTGCTTATCTCTATTTTTGGTGGAATTTAAGCAAAATCACACTTTGTCTCTTAAGAATGTTCAAATATTGTATCTATTTTGACTCATATTGCTGCAGTGAAATTGGAATGTCCTTTAGACCTGTGGAGTGGCCAGGAACCTCTGAATTGGAAGAGGTGAGAAATGTGGCAGTGAAGTGCAGACCAATTAGTAAGGCTTTAAGGAGCAAGTAACAAAATTCTTCCAGAGGGTGGAAATGGAGAAACTATGGGACTGTGGATTATCAGATAAATTTGACTTTTTCTTTCTTTTTTTTTTTTCTTTTTTGTGAGGAAGATCAGCCCTGAGCTAACATCTGTGCCGATCCTCCCCCATTTGGTGAGGAAGACCGGCTCTGAGCTAACATCTATTGCCAATCCTCCTCCTTTTTCTCCCCAAAGCCCCAGTAGATAGTTGTATGTCGTAGTTGCACATCCTTCTAGTTGCTGTATGTGGGATGCGGCCTCAGCATGGCCGGAGAAGTGGTGCGTCGGTACGCGCCCGGGATCTGAACCCCGGGCCGCCAGTAGCGGAGTGTGCGCACCTAACCGCCAAGCCACGGGGCGGCCCCTGATTGCGTATGATTGTATATTGTTTCAATCTCCATTGTTTTCTCGAGCATCAATTTGCCTGGCCTGGTGGCTCAGCTGGGTTGAGCTGAGGAAGGGGAGGCGGGGAGTATAGGCAGAAGGGTGTCTGGGAGATGTTCTGTCTGTTCCTCCAGCCTGCTATCACCTGACTACATTGTTTGTTGCATTGCTGTGTTCCAGCCCTGGGGGAGGCCACAATGCCGTGCTTGTTTGTGTATGAGAGTCTCTGGCTTTGATTAGCAGCTAGCTCCAGCGCAGCTGAGCATACAATAGGGACCGAAGGATGGGAAACAAATCCTGCTACAGTTTCCCGTTGGAACGCATTCACTGTTGAGCTTGGACACCCAACAGTGGGGCACGGAGGGATGGAGGCTGGGAAAGGCTATGTGATGGATTCTCCATGCCCCGTAGCCTGGTGTGTGTGATGAAGTCAAGTGCTGAGCCTCTGTCCCTCTAGATGTCTTTTACAATTAGGGTTTGAGACTGGTATTGATGTGGTTTGACGAGGGCAAAGCCTGGAAGGCTGAAAAGCGTGAAGGGGCTCCATGATTATGAGGGCAAAAACAGTGAAAGGGATGCGCTATCTTAAAGGGCTAGTCACACAGTAAAAAAAAAGTCATTACTTTGGCTGCATGAAAGAGGTAAAACTAACTATGACTATAATTCTACCAATGAAAGAGGGAAGTAGGAAGTTTTTATTTCATAACATAGGCAAAGTTAGTGATTTCATAACATAGATGAACCTATAATAGAATTTTATTTCTTCTCATTAAATTAAATCTTATATCTTTTGTAAGCACCCTCATCTCTGGTAGCCAAATAATAAGATGTCTGCCTGAAGTAAAGACCCCTCGTATATCCTTAGAGGAGTGCTTAATTTATTGAGAATTTTTAATCAATAGAATATATGAGACACTGTGCACATTACAAAAAGACATAATCCATTATCTTAACCTGTAGGTACCTTAGTTGGGTCTTCACAGGCGGGACAAAGCAGACTTATAGTTAGAACACCACACCGTGTAGCATATGAATAAATGGTAAACGAGTGGTTCAATCAAGTTATCTAGAGGAAGAAAGCATTCTAGTTTGAGTGGAAAAGGGAGGTTGCATGAAGCCGGTAGGATTTTCAGACAGAGTGATAGTGTACATGGCAGAAAGGCAGAGGGGAAGCATTGCAGGTGTGGGATGAAGAAAGAGGAATGCCAAAGAGATGAAAACAAGCAAGATACTGGGAGACAGAGAACAGACGGGCATGATTTGTGCAGAGAGTGGGTGTCCAGAGAGTGAAAGTTAAGAGAAGTGTTGGGTAATAATAGCAAGACCATTGACGTGCAAGCCAACCTACTTGAATTCTATCATGTCAGAGAGTTGGGAATCATGGAAGTTCCTCCCAAGCAGGGAAAGACAAAAACTTAGTAGAGTATAAGAAAGATTATTCTTAGAGAAGTAGCAGATTAGAGGTGGAGAGAATCAGTTAGGTTTTAAAAAGTAATCCTCTATGTACCACCCCTCCCCCACAAACCCTTGATCTTTTTAAATTCTGGAAATCCTGTTCACGCTTCAGCGCTTTGCTTAAATACCATCTCCTCCATGAAAATTGTCTTTATTCTCCAAGTTAAAATGAATACTTACTCCTTTTTCTGTTCCACAACTTCCTATGATTTTTCTTTTATAGTTTTTTATTCATTCATTCGTTCATTCAAAAATATGCCATGAACACAATGTGCTGAGCTCTGTGTTAAGTACTAGCGATACAGAGATGAATACAACACAGTCTCTGTCTTCAAATCTCACAATCTATTTGGGGGGCAGGCACATAAACAGCTAATCAGTGCAATGTCAATGCAGTGATCTAGATAAGTACTTTTGAAAGCCTGTAGGAGAGACACCTAATTCAGCTGGGAATGGATTCGGGGCAGCTTCCAGGAGGAAGTGTCTCCTGACTTATGTTTAAAGACTGAAGAGATAAGGGAGAAAGTGGGAGTTCTAGGTAGAGGCAATAGCGTGAATCCTTACTTCAGTCTTGTCATATGACAGCTGCTTTAAATGACTATCTCTTCCCTACTTAATCATGGAGCTCTTAGCCCAATGGTTTGCACAATAACAAATGAAAGAAAGGAAGAATGAATGAATGAATGAATGAATTCCTGATGCCTTGGTGTAAATTGGTAGTTAGGAAGAATCCTTTCTGGAGACACTACGAAGGAAAATAAAAGCTATCTGAAATCTAGACATTAGGATGGAAAGTGGGTACATGAAGGGTGAGTGAAAAATGAGGTGTTAAAGCTGATCGATTTGGGAGTATTCTAGTGCCATTGATAAAAAGAAGAATTCTAGAGAAAAAGCTCATTTGGGGGAAGAGATGAGTGTTCTAGGCCTGAAGGAATTGTGGAAAAATAGAACTATCCTCAGAACGGAGCATGAGCTGGACTCAGGCTACTCAGGTCTCTTGAACTTTGTGGGCACCCTCAACATCTGGGGAGGCTATTTGATGAGAATTTGCCTCAAGCATGTAGCTCTTGGTTAGCAGTGACCAGGCTCCCATCTAAACTCAAAATTCCCGAGCTCATGACTGTACCTTTCTCCCCAGGAGGTCTTGTAACATACTTTTGCTAGAATGTTCACACTTTTATTTCCTGGAGAATATATTTTATCACTTTGCTCCTTATTTTAAGGTTTCCTTGGATTCATCGGCTTTCAAGAAAACTCTGTAACCAGGTCTAGACGTTTCGTATGCACACAGAACAGTTTGAAGCCACATCTTCCAAAAGAGGTCAATCGACCTACGAGAGCCTTCTGTAATTTGAGTAACGGCATTTTCAATGCCCACTGATTCACCACACAGAGATGCCCGCTCTTTCCTTGAAACTGCTCATTTTCCTTTGCTCAAATGAATGATCTTCTGCCAGGCGTATATAGTCATTACTTCTGCAGCCAGTAGAAAAAGTAGTTACTCATGAAACTCAACACCAGAGTGACAGTGAAAGCCAGATTGTTATGGTTCAACAAATATTGATTAAAATATGTGGAGAAAAACAACATGCTGGTCCCTCAAAGGGAGAAAGGTTTTTATGTTCTTTGTTGAAAGGGTTCCTGTCCTGGGAGGATGTTCTGTAATGTGGTTAACTGCCCACAGTCAGCACCTCCTTGTCCACACACCCTTCTGGGGCGTGAAGACTCTCCCTTTCTTTTAGGTATTTTCTTTATCCAACTCCATGGAATCCTTCATAGTGAGGGCAGAGTCAAAGTACATGGATCTTTTTCATTTTTATGTCTTAAAAATTATTTTTTCAGCTTTGCTAAAAGAAAAGAAGCCTCAATAAATCAAAATTGTCTCGTTTCCAATCCCCAATTCAATTGTGAGTCAGAAGAGGCAGGAAATGTCCTGGGCACAGAGATTAGACAAGATATTTTCAAAGAAAGCCATTTAGCCCAGGATATATTATATTTAATTTTTTTCCAGATTAGGGTTTAGTCTGCAAGTCCTGGTCTAGGTAATTTGGGGCCTGTGAGGGTGAAATCTTGTGATTTCATGGAGTTTTTGCCTCGTCTGGTTCCCTTGATCAATCAGTAAGCTTCTGCTAGGATGAGCCTATTATAATACATGAGAAAGTTTGAGCACTGGTTTAAGCATTTCTGATCCCGGCTAATAAATGTACATATACAACTTTACAGTGACAACATTTTGTTTTCCTAGACCTGTGCTATGACTAAAAATTTACTTCTGCCTATTTCTCAGGGAAAGACATTAAGAAAATTATAATCTCTCTGTTTTTAATATATGACTTCCAAGGGTAAAAATCCAATTTTCCATGTTTCTAAAGTAGCTTCTCCCACACATAGAGGTATTTAGAGGTCATATGAAAGTTTGGCAGAGAAATGAGATTTTCAACTAAAGGCAGTTTTTGCTTTGCATGGTTCCAATATGCATGAATTTTGGTTACCACAGTTTAGTTAATTAACACCAGTCCCCCAACAACATGGTTCAAATTTTAGGATACTAACTATAAGGAACTGCATAAAGTACAAATTTTGCTGCTAGCTACTTAGCCCGTGAATCACTACATAAATAACAGATTTGCTTTATAACCAGTGACCCATCACATCACTTCTTTCATCATTTGTCCATAATTGGTCACTCTGCATCTGTTATTCACTTTATGCACAGACAGTGAAGCACGTAGTATTGTTCCCTCCTGGTCTCCCAGTATAAACCCACATGATATTTTTCAAAAATGGATCATTAAAAGAAGGAATTGGCCAATAGCAATGAAAGTGCAGGCAAGAAATGAGAAGTGATTTAACACTGGAAGTGAAATTCAAGTGAAACATACATGGAGTTAGAGAGGAAATAACTAAAGGTGGAACCTAGATGCTGCTACATTTGAGATACTCTGTGTATACAGTCAGAGACACTGAGTGAAGACACACTCATCACATAAATGAGGGAAGCAGATAAGACAAAGAAGATGAAGGTGTCCCAAAGGAATTGATGCTGGCAAAAAACTCACTTTAATGTAATTCTCAAATATATTTTACAACATTAAAAGCATGAAGAATAAAATGTCAGAGGCTACTCCAAACCTGGAGAGATATATGGCAATTTGCCAAGGCATAGAAGAGATGCTCCCCCTGTACTGTAATTTACACAGTGAGAAAAAGAAAGCAAGCTGTTCAATGTACTCTTGATAAGTATTTTACCAGAAAATGAAACACTTTAAATCTCAATATTTCTAATGTTGTAAATTACAGTATCCTAAATAAATATTAGTTTTATTTTTTATTTCCATATACTATGTATAACTGATAGTAAGAGTGTTTTTAATGATCTGACAAAAATTTTAAAAGGTCAGGAACAATCATAATTTTTCCCATTGATTATTAAGGTCACTTTCCATGGTTTCAATATACGTGATCATTTTATGGCCCCATAAAACTGCAAAGTGAGGATTGCCTGTGTATATCTGTCAATAGTCGTTCTTAAAAAACAAGTGTATGAGACTGTACATTTTGTATTTTTAAAACAGAGTATAGCAGTCACCACTGGAAAACATCCATCCATTTACTCACTCATCAAATATTTCCAAGATGCCCACATACCATCCTTCTCAGCCCTGCAACACAGAGGTGAGAACGTGAAAGAGACCTGCTTTCGTTGAGCTTTCATTTTCCATAAAGAAGAACCAAATAAGAGACATGATTTCAGTTAGTGGTAAGGGTTCTGAGGAAAATAAGAGAGGGTAATGAGATGCTCGTGCGAGGGAAGGGGGATGGTTTAGGAAGGTGGGTGTCAGGAAAGTCCTGTGGAGTTTCCACCAAACACGTTTCTGTCCCTGAGCAGGGATAAAACAACTGTTAAATACTATCCAGCTATTCCCCTGCTGGGTATTTTTCCAAAGAACATGAAAACACGAATGTGTAAAGATACATGCACCCCTGTGCTCGTTGCAGCATTATGCACAATAGCCAAGACTTGGAAGCAACCTAAGTGCCCATCAAGGGATGAATGGATAAAGAAGATGTGGTATATATACACAAGGGAATACCACTCAGCCATAAGAAACGATGAAATCCAGCCATTTGTGACAACATGGATGGACCTTGAGGGTATTATGCTAAGCGAAATAAGTCAGAGGGAAGTCAAATACCGTATGATCTCACTCATAAGTAGAAGATAAAAACAACAAACGATCACACAGAGACAGAGATTGGATTGGTGGCTACCAGAGGGGAAGGGGGGAGAGGGGAGGGTGAAAGGGATGATTAGGCACTTGTGTGTGGTGATGGATTGTAATTAGTCTTTGGGTGGTAAACAAGATGTAATCTATACAGAAATCAAAATATAATGATGTACACCTGAAATTTATATAATGATATAAACCAATGTTACCACAATTAAAAAAATCTTATCTCATACAATTTCCATGACTAAGTCCAAACCTATTGTGTAACTTGTAGTACAATGTATTAATGAAAATTAAAACATACTCTTTTACTTATCCTAGTGACGTGTGGCCTGTTCTAAGTAAAACAAATTAAAAAAAACTAATAATAAATTTGTAAATAGAACCTTAACCTCAAGACTATGATAACTCTTTTTTCTATAATTTAAACATTAAACAATATTTTATTTCTACTGCTTACATATATTTAAATCTGGGATCATAAGTTTACATTCCAAAGGCTGTGGCCATTGCTCAACTGAGAAATGAATGTGAAATAGTGTTTGGACAAAAAGAGGAAACCATATTCTGATGTTCATTTAAAAAAAAAGCCACTCAAGCATTAGTCAATATCTAGCAAAAATAACATTGTTATAGAAAAATTATAAATCCATACATACAATATCTTTATAAATCCATATATAAAATATCTTTTATCACCTATCTTAGAACTTGGCATCAATGATAAACACTATTAACGACAAGAGAAATAGTGCCACTATTGCCATATGAATTTTGTAGTTAGCACGTGGGCATGAGCAAAGACAGTGAGTTACCTTTTTATATGGTGAAATATGAAACTATGGAGATATATATATGTATATATATATGAATAGGAATGAAATATACATATGTAAATATATAAATATATATATAGAAAGAGAGAGAAATCTTTATAAGTGTTTGGTTAAAAACTATTTTAAAGCCAAACAGAAATCCAAGCCATATTTGTTTAAGGGATTTTCTTCTTACAAAACAAACATCTCTTTGATTCTTATCCAAACTGTGAGCAGGTATAAAGCCTGCCCTGGAGCCAGGTCGGTAAGTGGTATTAACCTTAGAGTTTGGAGGGGATGGAGAGCGCTGAACACGGGGCTTCTTTGCTTGCTTAGCTGGGCACGTGTTATGTAATTCAGCACTGCCTGGAGCGTGAAAAGAAGACTGGCAATAGCAAGGGAGGCCTACCAGCTGTCGGGCTTTTCCTTAACTGTCCATTAGCTTGGATGCTCTGAATGGGACACCTGTGGACACAGCACGTTGTTGAATAGTCATTACGGAGCCACAGCACATACAGTTCACCTCAAAGCTGATTTTGAGTCTGTGAAAAATAAAGCCAGAAGTTATAACACAGAGGGTTCTCCCCATCCCACTATAACCACCAATCAAGACGTCTGAAGAGGAATAACAAGGTCTCCCGTGGGGCAGGTTGACAATGAGCTAGCTATGGGCCCAGAGAAGCCAGCGTGCTGGTGTGTATAAGGCTACTGCTGTTAGAATGAAATTCAGTTGACAAGCTACTGTCAGAAAATGAAGAGAAAGTGGACAATGCAAACTTGAAAAGGAGTCACGGTGTTGTAAAGGTTGACTTATTTTTCTCTAGTCAGTGTTCAGCTTCATATTTCTGTCTCTAGTCCTCCTGATTCCTGCCTAGCTCTCTTTCTCTTACCTAAACACCTTCCAGAGGTTTCTTTCTTTCTTTATCTCTCTCAACCACAGCTTTAAGTCTGAGATGGAGTAAAAGTGTTCATGATCTTTATAATAAATACAGATTTATTAATGCAAAGACAGGTATTAAACTCTAAGGGAAAAACGGCAGTGTGAAATTTCCTAGAAGTGTGAAATGATCCAGTTTATAATTGCAGTACAGTG
Organism: Diceros bicornis minor; assembly: GCF_020826845.1. NCBI lineage: Eukaryota > Metazoa > Chordata > Mammalia > Perissodactyla > Rhinocerotidae > Diceros > Diceros bicornis. The sequence continues at coordinate 85,479,981 of NC_080742.1, read as the reverse complement.
GATGGGATAGTTAGAATATATAGTCTTCATTTTTAATTTGACACTAAAATGTTCTGCTTTAAAGAAAGATTTTATACCCCACGTGTGGCTCTTACTCTGTCAGGTAAGAGAGGCTTGAGTGTGAGCATGGAGGACACGTGTGTGGGAGAGTGAGGGTGACTTGTGGTGAAAGATGAGTAGGAAAAGAAAAAATAACAAGATTATTTTATTTCCCCATGGCATAAAATAATGATAATTAATAATAAAAATGTTGAGGATGCTCAATTGTCATTTAAATATGAATGCATATATTTGTGTCTTCTAAACGTGCAAGCACATATTGAGCGTACATATAGTGTGCAAGGGAATTTCAGAGCTAGAAAGAGGGAGGTACTTATTTTCTGCCTTTTAGGATGTCGTGGGAACACAGACATGTGGATTCATAATTAGTGGAATATGTATTCAGGGGGCACATCAAAGAGGGCAGCTGTATTGATTATGGACTAAAAACATGGCCTAGACCATCTTAACATTCCCTTTAACCTTTTGATGTCACTTCAGTCCCATCCTAAATGTAGAAAAATATTGTGTCAATGCGTCCTAGCAAAGCTGTGAGAGGCTGGAGACCAGGCAGCATGCCCTGCCCACTTCAGCAAGATCACGCAGGCCCTGTGCCCAGCCTCTGGGTCCTGACGTCTTGGTAGTTTGTCCTTCTCCTCTTCTGTGCTGAAAGAAAGTCTGAGATCTCAGTCAGATTCTGATAAAATGGAAAACAAAACTCTACAGGGGAGAAATCTTGAGTTTTCCATTTCAACGACTACAGAGGAAGCTGAACAGCTAAAAAAAACAACTGTGAGTTGTGTGAGGAGGACTGCTGTCTTGGTGAAATGACAAAGAGATGTTTGCTTTCAGTCCCTCGGAGTGCCTTGATTCAGCGTCGAGTTTTAAGGAAATACTCCAAAAAGCACTCTCAGGTTATGGGTATTTAAATCATGCCCTCTTTGGAAACTTAAGCTTCCTGAGAAGAAATGGAAGGGATAAAAAGCTAAGCTTTGTAATATCTAACATTTTTTTGAGCCAGACACTATGATAAATGCTTTATGTATATGACTTCAGTTAATCCTCACAATAATTCTATAAGGTATGGTAAACTAATGAATGCCATTTTATAGATGATAAAATTGAGACTGAGAGTTGTTAAGGAAACTACACAAGGTCTTTGGTTTAGGAGGTGAGATTTGAAAGCAAGTGTGTGTATTACTCCAGAGCTGAAGTCATCAGCAAAGCGCTATCAGTAGAAATACATAGCTTCATATTAGTGGAGTGGACTGATGGATAGAAAAATACATAGATGGATGAATCAGAAAGATTCTTGCTTTAGTAGTGAAAAAAGGGAGAGACAAATGACACTAGTCACTAAAATGCCAGAGAACAAACAGGGAAACTTGGGTGCTGGTGAGGGAGAAGTTAATTCTATGTATTAAGTGCTATGCTTACGGCTTTCACATGCCTTATTTCATTTGAAGTGTTATTTTCCCATTTTCCAAATAAGGAAAACGAGGTCTCAGGAAGGTTAAGTAGATTTCTCCAAGTCATCAGCCAGTAATTAGCAAAGGCTACATTTAAACTCTGGTTATCTGACTCTGAAATCCGTGCTCCGTTTATAATGTTATAATGTCATGGTGAATGAAAGCAAACTCCTGAAAGATAGAAGAGTAGCACACCATTCAGAAAAAGCCTGTGGCTCTTCATTCACTTATTCATTCATAGCACACGCATTTATGTGTCAGCTCTCTGAAACGGGACACAAAGTTACAGGAAACTTAGAGCCTACCATTCATTGTCCTAAAATTATATATAATGAGCCCTAAATATGTAAAAGTTAATATTTAATGTGAAGCCACATATGATAAAATGCTATTTAAGAGAATCTGTAGAATTCTACCTGAGTTTCCTACTCTTTGAATTCTCTGGAATTGCTGGAATTACCATCAGGGCCAGCATGGGAGTGATGAGGTGCTGAAATTCTTGGTCCATCCCAAAGCTTCATCTCCAGTGGGCTCTCTGCCGCTAGATTACTTCTTGTGAAGAAAGGTTCAAGTCCATCTTATCCAGGAAGTCTTCTTTAAACCCCTCATCTGACCTGTGCATCCACTCCTGAGCTCCTGGGCTACTTATTCTTGTCGATCCTTATTCACATGTCCTGTGTCACTCAGCTTTGCAGTTGATGCATCTTCTTTCTGCAAAGACTGTAAACTACTTTAGGAAGGGACTATGTCTATTTATTTATTTTTTTAAATATAGCACAGTACCCTGCAAGGCAGCGCTATGTACATATTGAGTGCTCTACATATAATTATTTCACTGTATTTAATTAAGGTATTCTCTCAAGAAGACCTTATAAAATTCCAAGACTGAACGAAAAGAAAGACATCGTTATCCATCACCGCATTTGTTGATGTGGGACTGGAACATTTGGAAGTTTCTGGGATGAGCGAAAAGGAAGTTGGTGAAGTTCCAAAGTCTGCTGGATTTCCCAAAGTTGGGACTTCCGTGTATGTGGTCAGGAGTTTTGGGGTGGAAGGGTTGCCACCTTAGGGACCTCTGGGATTCCTCTCATATTGGTTACCCACATTCTCACACCCACGGCCCAGTTAGAAACTTGAAAGAAGAAATTATGGTTCTGGAGGTGGTTGGGCATTTACAAAATTCTTGATATTCAAATTTAGCTCGCAATAACCACATGGAGAGAAACCTAAAAATCGCATTCTGATTCCTGAACTGAGGATATTCAAGGACAGAATGACAAAAGCACTTCAGATCTGGAGGCAAAGAGGAGGGACCAGGAGCCTGAATCTGCATTCCCAGCCCCTGCTCTCTCTGCACTGGCCCACGGCCTCTTTCATCAACCCTGACATCCTAAGTGATGGATTCGCTAGCACAGTCTCAAAAAGCTCTAGGTGACTGATGTGATTTCTGATTCAGATTGCTATGTGTGTGTGGAAATAAGAAAGAGAGAGAGGGAGAGAGAGAGAGAGACCACCAACCTGAGAGGAACCCCATGTCCGACAGAGAGGCAGGCTCGGTGACAGACAAAGCAGTTAATTGTGAGCAGTTCCACTAAGGGGCCTGGGAAACTCAAGCACAGAGGGGCGGCTGTGACCCATTTGGCACAGGCAGTGCTGGCCTTGCATATTTCAACATCCTCTATGGTCAAACACCTGGGTTACCTCGTGAGTGCAGCCCTGTTCTTAGAGATTTATGATGTTTACCAAATCTCGCAGCTGGCTAATTTGTAGAAAAGGTAATGTTTTGGGAACCTACTCTGCAACCCAATGCTCCCCAGGAGGGCTTTAGTCCCCCTGCTTATTGTTCTTGCTGGATTGCCGGGCCAGTTTCTACAGCAAAGAATGGGCTTTCCACTCTCCTTTGGGCCCTCTCCATCCTCTGGTATCTGACATTGGTCATTTTGAAATCAGCCCCCTCCTGTTTGAAAGCCATGAGCTCCCTGTTATTAATGTGAGATGACCTTGGCCTGTCTTTATGAGGTTTTCTTCCTTTGCATCACTTGACATATGTAGTCATGGAAAACGCCTCACTCTGAATTTCTCAGGAACACTGCTTGCTTGTCCTCCCAAGGGATTTTCTTACATGATTTGTGTTCCCTTAGTGTGGAGGAGGCCCCTCAAGATTGAAATTCCAGGGGTAGAAATGAAAGCAGAGGGTAAGCACCTTGCTCCAAGCAGAGGGCAGGCACTGACACAGCAATGGAGCAGGGAGACTGAGTGTTGAGCCGAGGTAGTTTGAGTTCAGAGCTCTGAGAATTTTCATTTCTACCAAGTCTCTGGGTGGTGTGATGCTATTGGTCTGAGGACACACTTTAAGATCAGGTGCTTTAGACATGAAGAGAGAATCTCAGAATCAGTTACCCTTAGAGTAAGAAGGATCTTAAGAGATTATTCTATTGAGAGGTTTAAGGACTATATTCAGTAGAGCCTGAGGATTCTGAAGAGGTGCCTCAGGGTGGGTGCAGTAGGCAAGGGGAGGGCCCCTATTTTGGTTCAAGATGTAATCAAAGCAGCCTGTTTTTATCTATTTTATATATTGGAGTTATATATGTGGTTTTATTTGATAAGAGGTTTTTGCTACTTAAAACAAAAGTGAAACTACCAATCTAGTCCAATATTTTCTTTTCAATATGCAAATGCAGAAACAGATGCAGAGACTTACTTAAGATCACAGAACTGTATGCAAATGCAGAAACAGATGCAGAGACTTACTTAAGATCACAGAACTGTATAACTAGGTCTTTCTGGTGCATAATGCTACCTCCCACACTCTATGCAATTTAGCCGTCTATATGTGGCGGATAGGACGCTCTTGTCTCTCAGCTCCAAACCCACGCTTCTGTACTCTACCCTGTGATGCTGGAGTTGGGACACTGCAAAACACATTTCTGTTTTGCCAGGTGGCTCCAAGTTAGGCTGTCAATAATAAGTACTAGAGGGAAACTTAGAGGCTTAAGAGCCTGGGTTTTGTCTGAGTCCAGCTAGATCTCCCCTTTCCAAATTTCAGGAACTCTACTTTCCAAACAGTGTCCTTACTTGCACATGAGAGAGCTAGTAAAGTTGTGACTTCAACATAGTTTGTAAATCTGTAACATACACAATTAAATGTTGTGCTTGATTTTCAGCAATATCAGCCCAGAGTTTACAAGATGGAAGAGATTCTTTCAGGGCTGCTGCATAAATTCTCCTCTGTGATTTGTGATAAGAACTTAGACTTGAGCTTGTCACTTCTTTCTAACAATTGCTCCAGAGTACTTGGAAGAATCCAGCCCACACCACAGTTCTCATAGTCCTCATCACTGCCATGACGGTCAAGGACGGCAGCCATCTGGGCTGTGAAGGCAGTTTCTTCAGCAGGCACTTTGTCACAATCAACCACAGGTGTTCATTTGATTAAGTGTGATGCCATTGCATTGCATAATTATTACCCTCCTATTTTCCATTGGCTTGGAGCCCATCACGGTGTTCAAACCCAAGGACACAACCAAACCAATCCTAAGTGCCATTTATGAGGGTCTGATTCCTGATCTCATACTCGTGACCAATTTCTGTATCAATCAGGACCAGCCAAGAGATAAATCACACCAATTATTTTAACAGAGAGAATGAATATAAATATTAGTTAGCTATGTATAAAGTTATTAACTAGATAACTGAAAGTAAGACACTAAGGAATCATGGAGCATCACAAAGCAACATGAAGAAGGATAGGTTTGGACCTAAGAGATTACTTAAAAATAGGCATAATGTATAATATATGTTTGTATATATAATTGCCCTTGGCTTCTAAGCCTATCAAATCTCCTGAGACAGGGTCTATATTCTTACAGAACTTTTTACTTACTTCTACAATGCCAACTTTGCATTGTGCTATAAATGTCTTTATACATGTCTATCTTCCATCAACATGGATGCCTCAAATGGTGACTCTCATCTCTGCCATATGCCCTAACACATAGAACAAAGTGGCTCAGTAAACATAGAAAAGAGTAATGAGCCATGATAGGGCTGAGCCTGCTTTAGTTAACGGAGTACTCGATATAGACCCTGTTCTAGAGAGCAGGTCTTGGGACTCTATCTTTTAGGGTATTATACAGCCTTCTGACAATTTTGGCTATGTTGTGTAGCTTAAAGCGATCCTTCAATAGCTCCAAAATAGATACTTTCTTCTGCCTTCCTGATATGACTTCCATCACCTAGCAGCTGATCAAAAAGATTGAATAATGAACCTTCATCTGGCCCAGTCCAGTAAGGCTGCGCATGATGAACATCCAGTGCTGAGAAGAGGTTATATTCCAAAGAGGGTATAGGGTCTTGTTGGGTTCCTAAGTGGATTAAATGAAGCTTCTCAATCCAAAAGATAGGATATCTGTACTACATTAGATTTCAAACCATGTTAGAGATAGAGAGGACCTTGCCCCATAAATTTTTAGAATCAAAATAAAAAATCTTAGATGAATTTATTTCATCCTTTGACTGTTATGGAAGGCTTGGCTGAGAGCAGAATTGATAAAGGAAAGAGTGTGGTCAAGTTTTTTTAGTTGCAAACAACAAAATTCCCCCTGGCTAGTTTAAGCAATGAGAGATTGATTAAGGGATGGGGATAGCTCCCACAATTACTGGGACAGCTGACAAAATAGATTCTAGGCTGAACTTCCCGGAATGACTCTTAAAAAGACGCTGCCAAGCTGGGTCACTATAGGAGTTGCTGCCTCTGCCACAATCAAACAGCTTAGATTCAGGAAGCTGAGACCACAGTGGCTAGCTCTAGTGCCACACAGTTTCTGTCAGGAACAGGAACGAAGGGAATCGGGATCCCAGGCTGAATCACAAGGCAACTAAGAGAGCTGCTGTCTCAAGAACCAAGTTGTCCTGCCACAATCCTCAGCCACAAACCATACACTTGGCCTTTGTCCCCTCATGACTTACTTCCCGAAGTCTCTTATGAGTGCGTCTGACTGGCAATTATCTAAATCATCTGCTAAACAGCTGCAAGATAGACTGAGAAAGGTAGTTTTCTTTTTAAAATTTGTTTTGTTTTGTTTCTCTTTCTGCTTTTTGCTTTTCGTTTTCTGCTTGCTGGAGTAGGGTTGGGGTGGGTGTTGAGCAAGCCAGTACATGGTGTAGACTTGAAGACAGGGAAGTCAGATGACTCTCAAAGTGTCCCTGTGGAGACCTATGTGGGGCGTGAGGGCAATCAGGCGGGCTCTGGGCTTCAGCAAGATGGGTGGGGGATGGGGAGCAAAAAGGGGAAAAAGAGAGATTGTTCCTAAAATCCTAAGTAAAACCCCTGGAAGCAGTTTATAATAATATCATAGAATAAATAACATGTATCACAGGATAAAATTATTTTATGGTTTTCATTATGTTCAATCTTTTTTTTTCATTTGATTCTCACAATAATCTTGTGAAGTAGGTAAAGAGTAGTTGAATTAGTTTTAATATCAACTAATTTCTTCACTCCATAGTTGATCTGTTTTATACATTTGTTTTATGGTAAGTTATTTTAAACTAGAGTATGACTCTATTTAAAATGCAATGTTTAAAAATTTTTGTAAAAAAATAAATAGAATTTTCTAGCCCTCTCTTCACCTCACTTTTTTTGTCTTCCCTTGGACCAGATGGTGAAAATCTTTCCAATGTTAATAGCTTCCATTTTTCATTACATGTGAGGGAGGGATGGGGCAGTGGTTAAAAAAATTAAATAGCAGCCATCTTTCAAAAGGTAGGTATTTAAACTGAATTTGAAAGCTGAGATGAAGAGCGTGGCTTTGAAACTGTGGAGATTGCAACTAAACATCAGGTAAAGGAAGCAAATGGGTAGAACAAACCACTCAGACAAAATGTCAACCAGGCAACGTTTATCTTCAAGCATCTTCCATTTCTCATTTTAGTAGGCATCCCACTTCCTTGTTCCCTGGCTCATTTACCCTGCTGCCTGTCATTGGTAGCAAACAAGTAAAGTACCTTCAAGTAAAACTGTCCTAAGATATGTACAATGCAGAGACTTCTCAAAGAGAAATGGATGGATTCATTTGGCTGCCTTATTGCTGCACACCCTAATTTATATTCATTTTCACTGGAGAGTGATTACAACTGTATAATTTAAAAATTGGCTTTGAAAACTATTGGCACCAAAAATAGACCATAATTAATATCCTGTCTTTCAAATCAGAAGACATCACATTTCTCCCGTGTTGGCAATGTCTGGTAGGTTTTATAGATTTCTTAGAGCTTCAGAATTGCCACCTGTATCTTAAAACCAGATCCATCTACTTTTGTATGACACGCCCAATTGAGGATATAAACTAATTTCTTCGGACACTCCAACCATCCAGTTCACAGAGAAATTGTACCCAACTCTCACTCTGTACTCTGCTTCAGGATCCATTTCAGTGTCTATTTTGGATCCCATCCTCTTACTTTCCCTTTCAGTCCCAGCTTCATATGGCCATTTGAATTGATAGAATAAGTCAACCTTTTAGATCTAGAGGTAACAATTTCTATTTGAGCCTGTTAGGTGGCAAAATATTAATCTCAGACAACTCAGAGAATCCAGTAAATTTAGGGTTAGCTAATTGATTCAAACCTTCTTGCTCTTCCCTAATCTTCACAATCCCTAAAGTAGTGTCTAAGTTCCGGGAACTTACTGAAAGCCCATGTGCTGGAGAGGGATGGAGAGATGGAGTTTGGATCAGGAGCATCTTCTCCTTGGTCATTCCATTTGCTGTAAAGATTTTAATCCTAACCTGTCTTAGGATATAGACTGATCATGACCAGATCACCCCATTGGAGTCCCTATTGTGATATCTTTAACAAAAATTTGCCTTGCTGAGCTCTGAATCCCAGAACTCACCAGCAGCTTGGCATAACCTACCATGAAAAAGCCTACCATAGAGCAGATAGCTAATCCCTCTAGTGGTTTCAATAGGTTTTGATCAGCTGATTTGAGAATCTAATCACCACTGGTATGAATGTACATAAGTATGTATGTATTTCTATGAACTAATCATGTGAAATAGAAGAATTAATTCTGTACTGATTTTTTTTTCCTACTGGTAAATCCAATTTCCTATATCCCTTCTTCCTTTGAGCAGCTAGACAAAACCATAATGCAACCCTCGAGAGAGTGCTTATAGCAGATCACAGGAAAAAAGAGCAGAATTTATGACTTTTGAGTAGCAATCAATTTGGGGGCCTCCAAAGCCATGGAGGACTCAGCGCATAAAAGTTATAACAATAACAATGAACCGGTTCAGTAAGAGTTCTTTCTCTCCTGGACTAGATAAAGATTTTACAGGCTGTAAGAAAGCAAGCCAGAGGGAGCAGGATCGCTGAGATGTAGGTGTGTCCTTCAGTAGGGATCTTGTAACTCCTCCCTTTGGGGGAAGAGGACAGAAATATAATCCTAGACAGTTGAGAGATTCCATGAACAGATGAAGCTATTTCTCACTTCCAAAGAACACAGCAAATCTTGTAATGTCCTTTCATTCCACTTTGCGTGAAGCAATGGCAGTGAAGCAGCTGTGCAGGGAGCTATACAGGGGCATTCAAAGATATGTCTGGCCCTGGCTCTGCCTTTCATCAGTGACTTTGGGCAAATTACTCAGCATCCCTTTCTATTGGGCAATGTTGTTGGTAATATCAGATGGAGTGGTGTCTGTTAAAGCACACCGTGAACTCTAATCTCAGAATTATAAGCCATATTACACACAGAAAACACTAAACTGGATGACCCACATTAAATATATATTAAAGATATGTATATACATGAAAGATACATATATATACACATTAAGTATATATACATTATATTTATATATATATATATATACACACACACACACATACATCATTGTCTTAGGGTTCATTAAAATATGGGTCCCGATTTCAGCCCCACCACAAGCCATGTGTATGATTGTATGATTTTGAGCAAGGCATTTCATCTCATCGTTCTTAGCCTCTTACTGCTGAAAATTAAAATGGGGTAGACCAGATGGTCTCAGTAATCTGTTCCATTTCTGTATCACTATGATTTTGACAACTTATGCTTATATGTTCAGTCTGAGTTGTTAATCAGGCAAGAATGAATTTTAATTAGTTAGTCTGGTCAGAAATAAAAATGAGGAAAAAAGGATTGTTGGGAAGAAAAATCAGTATGAATAAGTCAGCCTTCCATCCGGTTAGAGGCATTCTTAAAAATATTTAAGTGGCCTTCCCATTCATATATTTATGTAATGGTTTATTCTGACAAACATGTATTGAGTGACTTCCAGGTACCAGGTTTGTGAATCCAGGTACTTTTCTTTTCCTGCCCTAAAAAAGAACTTCTATTGTCAGGAATTAAATAGCTCTCAGATGCTCTACCTCAGTGGATCCAGTAGGATGCAGTATCAGTGTATTGAGACAGGAATAGGAATGAACTTTCATGGAGGCTGAGACTAACCACAGGGAAGATAAAATGTAAACATCCACCAAAACGCAAACTTTAAATCTGATGTTCAAATTAACTGCATGTACACCATTGGTATCTGGATTGAATTTCAGTCTTTCATCTGAGCCTCTTGTGGCATGTATGGAAAATTAGTATCATAGACCAATGGGTGCTAGTTGCTAGTGTACACAAGCCCATTGTTTTCATATGAGGAATCTGAGGCCTTGGAAAGTGAAGTGACTGCCCAAGGTTGTGTGCTAGCGAGTGCAAAGCCACAACTAAAGGTCTGTGTCCCTGTTGCTTAGTGCTGTGATTTTTCCCACCACATTTAGCCCTGGTTACCTGAACAATGGCTTATTATCATGACATCCGAACATAAATGTGATCTTCCTAAAACACAAGTCCGATTTCGTTTTAAGGATGTTTTTAGATATCTAAACATCTCAAGAATTGTCATATTTAGTGATGCAAAGTAAAGACAAGTAAATGCTAGCAACGAGGTAAATAAATTCAGAGTATATTTCCAAATCTGCTAGAAAATGAAAACTCAGCTATTTTTGTTATCCTTGATCCAGATTTTTCTGTTTCTATAAAAAAAATTTTTGTGAGTTAAGCTGTATAACCACTGGCTTTGGCATTTTTTCAAAGGGTTTCTTTCATTTTGCGGAAGACCTCATTTATTCCTAGCTCTACCTACTCCCGGGGGGTTGGAAACTCAGCCAGGGCATCTGATTTATATAATTAGCCTTTCGTGAGTATGGATGGCCTCTCGCTCCAGCATGAAGTGAGGTGAATTTGAGGAAAAACACTCCTCCTTTATCCTCCTCCTTACCCTCCCTCCCAACTCCAGTTCTCATTTGTAACCCGATTTACCAGGGAAAGCAATGATTCTGCAATCCATGTGATCTCACCCTGTCAGAGCTTTCAGCCAGCAAGACTTAGAGCCCATCAATTTCATAATAATGGGTGTATAATGACGGTCCCTTTGGTATTGCTCTCACCCAAATCCCCATTTAGAGACGGCGACTGGAAGGACAAAGGCTAGTGTTTCAGGAAGGGCAGATTTAGGGTAGATCAGCCATGGAAATCAGCATTGGCTCACATGTCCAGGACCTAATGAGAATCTGGCAGAGGCCCAAAAGGAATTGAATCCACTTTGCCTCTGCATTCTAGTCCTTTTTTCAGTGCTTTTCATGGGAATCTGCATAATTCTAAGGGGAGGAGGTGAGGGAACAGTGCAGGACAGGGGCAATCACAAGAGTATTTGCTCAGATTGATCTCCGTCCTTCTTCGTACAGTGACGATGGATAGAGCCTCTGATGGTCTCCTCTATGGGGGATTCTCCCACACTCATCTCTATGCCCCGTTTTGTGACTGTTGGAGATGCTCAAGGGCCCTGCCCTTGACTGTGGTATGTATCCTGGAAGTCCATGAGGTTTCCACTTGATGATTCGAGCTCATGTGAACTTGCCAATTTGACTATCAGCCTCATCCTTTTTTTCCCAATCGCAATACATCACCTCCTTCCTGCATATTCTTATGTTTGAAATCTGACAGTGCTGGAAAACGTAGATAGTCAGAGATGTGTCTCTAGAGATGGAAAAAAAAGGGAAAGTGCAAACAGATATTTAGGACAAATGACAAATTTTCTGGCCAAATAGTTTTAGAATTCTATTTGAAAGTAGCTGGAATATGTCAGTGCGGAAGTCGGGGAACTTTGTGTTCTGCAAATACAGTTCCTCTCCAGCTATAGCTGGTGTAGGTGATGTCCTATTGCTGGAAGAGGAATGGATTGAAAGGAGAAGAAAACATCTGCTCGCTCCAGCATTTTTCTTTCTTTTTTTTTTTTTTTTCTTGAGGAAGATTGTCCCTGAGCTAACATCTGTGCCCATCTTCCTCTACTTCTGCATGTGGGATGCCGCCATAGCATGGCTTGATGAGCGGTATGTGGGTCCGTGCTAGGGATCCGAACCCGCGAATCCTCGGCTGCTGAAGTGGAGCATGGGAACTTAACCACTACGCCACCGAGCCGGCCCCTCACTCCAGCATTTTTTATCTGAAGCATGTGGTGCTTACTTTGACTCACATAGAATGAAAACTTTTTGGAGTACTAATCTCAGAGAGAGCGCTTAATTGGAAAAAAAAAAAACAACAACCAGGTTTTCAAATGATTAATAAGTTAGGAAATGTTTACATCTTGTGGGGGGAGGAGGAAATACAGTGAACACTGCTGAATTATTGAACTCTACCTAATTTTGAGATTGATCTGAATTTAATGCTGATTCTTTTTCACATCTCACCTTCTTATATTGACAGGAAATAACTCTGTCTGCCGGCCTCTGTGCTGTTACCAAGTTGGTTGACTGTGAGGCCATTGGCCAGTCTGATTTGGGCCACTTTCTTATGTTGCAGTCTTGTCCTGGACACATTGAATTGCTCAGCCAAGCATGTTGAAATAAAGATTGACTAGATGTGTAAACCAAAGAATATGTCTGCTGTAACTACATCTGACACGGAAAAATGTTTCCTCTGGGTGCTCTGGGGCTTTATGGGAGTTCTCAGTTCCCGACTCTCTGAGCAGGTGTCCTATTTCCGTATCTCCCAGCTCCCAAACAGTGCCACCACGATGCTTAAAGAAAGGACAGTCCCAGCGGCTCCATGGCTTCTCCGTTTGATTCTCCTGTTGGTGCACTCTTTAGTTTTCAGCTGTAATACAAGTAATAGGCATTCATTTTTGAAACAGTTGGCCCCTTAGAGACAACTCACTTTGGAGAAATGTGCAAGGCTGCTTTTCATCTTCTGAATTTTTATTTTTGACAACTCACAACCTGCACTCCATCCCAGCTCCCTTACTCCTCTTCGTTTTTTTCCCTGGCACTCCTCTCTTGCCCTCCCTGCGTCTTAGCTTGCTTTTCAGCTAATAGGGCTTTCTTCTTCATCTCCTGCTTATTGATGAATGAGTTTCATTCATCTTTCCCTCTCTCTCTTTTTTGGGGGGAGGGGAAGCGGGGTCATCTGTGAATAGCTATAGACTTTGCCTGCTCCCAATTTTCCACTTGGCTATTCAGTTCCATGGAGACAGAAACTGGAGGAGAGCAGCAGGGTGGGAGGCATCAGGGTCAGAGGTCAAGAGTGGCCACCTTTTAAATTACAGCTTCTGATTTCCACTGGGGATAACATATTGTAACCCAAAGTAACTGTGCAAGTACTTGGCTGTCAGAAGTCTCAAAGCAAAGGGAGGGAGGAGGAAAAAGGAGGGAAAGATCAGAGAGAAGGGGAGGAATGCAAACCCTGAGGTCAATTAACATTATTTGCAGTGCTTTTTAAGGTCTTGTCTGGTGAGTCCATAGGCGAGCCATTATGCATTGAACCACTCTGTGTATCTTCTCAAGAATTGGACCTGGTGTATATTGTGCAATCTATATACAGAAGATTACCACCTTCCTACCTTATAGACGACTTTATTTAAAACTGTTTAATTAGGTGGCAAACTACTGTGCAACATCAAAGCTTTTTTTTTGGGGGGGATGGGTTATGCTACATGTTAAATTTATTGTCACTTCTTAGAGACCTTGCAAGACTATTCAAGATGCCATTTGTATCCTGCTAGACATTAGATACACACTTAAGTTTATCTGTTTTAGTGTCTTAGTGATTGTCTCATGGCTAAACTGCAAGAAATTCTATAGAAGTAGTTGAGTAAAAAACTGCTTGGTTTTTTATTCATATGTGCTATTCTTCTTTTTTTTGTTTTTTGTGAGGAAGATCAGCCCTGAGCTAACCTCCATGCTAATCCTCCTCTTTTTGCTGAGGAAGACCGGCTCTGAGCTAACATCTATTGCCAGTCCTCCTCCTTTTTGTCCCCAAAGCCCCAGTAGATAGTTGTATGTCATAGTTGCACTCATATGTGCTATTCTAACACCTCCAATATAATTTTGATGAGGAATGGATTAACACCAAAATCAAATAGTAATTTTCCCACTACATTTTTAAGGGCTTGGTCTCCATTCTATTCATGTCCATACCCATAGCACAAACCTCAGCAGTATACAATAATTGTGTATGGAAAGGAAGAATGATGAACAAAGGAGATTTGAGAATTTTTCAGACACCTTAAGAACTTTTTTTATATGCTAGGATATTACTTAGTTTCTATCAAATAATCCTAGTCCAAATTGATTCCAGTCATACTAAGAGAGGTTTTCATGCTATTAGGTTTCTAGTTTTGTCTGGAGAAATGTTTCCATCCTAATAATACAATAATAATCAGATAGAATTTTCTAAATAGAATGATTTAACCTAAGTATACAATAAAATAAAAGGATATTCTATAGCATAGTCATTTTAAAATCTGGAAACTCGTCAGAATCACTTGGGGAACTTAAAAATTTTTCTTCCTGGGCTCCCTAACTACTAATTCTGATGTGCGACTAGTTTTGTAAACTCCTGTCATAGCACAGGGAAAGCAAAAAAGGAATAAATCTTGCAAATAAACTCTTCAACTCCAAAACATTTAGCAGAACTCAGAGCCATATACAACAAAATTCCATTATAATAAAAAAAATACAAAGAGAGTGTTATAAAACAAAGCTATTTCCATGTCTCATGCAGCTGGCCCATAGAAACAGTGCCTTATTGATATGATTACAATAAATACTATACAATGAATAAACATGAACATCAAGTGCTTTCTCTTTGACGCAATATAAGTAATAGCTATTGTTTCATGAAGAAACTAAATGGCGTATAGTTTACATTGAGAGTGGGGAGAGCAGAGCTGAACTGATACGCTTTGTGAGATATTTTGAGATATTTATGCAACCATGTCTTACCATTAAATGGCACATGCTATATATTCCAACCACCTACTTAGGCAACACAATGAGATAAGTTAAATGGAAATGCTGTAAAATTGTAAAAGCACCAAATAAGTGTAAGCTGGACTCCACTCTTGCATTCTTCTTAACAAAAATTTCGTTATAATGACAGCAACAACAATATGGGATACCTCTTGAAATTTCGCTTCAAAAATGTTAATCTGGAGAACATATCCAGAAGTGATTTGAGAAAGAGGGTGCTGATGGTCCAGTAAAACTCCTTGTGCTATTTAGTATTGGTTGGTGGTAAATTCAACTCCTTTGCATCCATTTCTGAGTTCCCTTTCTTTGCTTTATCAAGTCTATCTTTCTGAATTTTTTTCACTGAATGTCACCTGATTGCCAGAATTGTTTATTTTCATTTTGAAAGCAACCAAATTCTTCCTTTTACCAATGTTAAACATTGTGTTACAATACTGATAACTTTCAGGCAGTTTGGTAACTAAGAATCAACAGACATCATGTGTTGCCTCTGCTTTGTTTCTTACTAGCTGTGTCAACTTCTTCATGACATTTAGCTTCTTTGAGGATTAGTTTTCACCTCTGGAAGATGGGGATAAAATGAATTGTCCTGCCTTCTTTACACAATTGTTGGGATCAAATAAGAAAATATGTACAACATTGTTTGGGAACCATAAATTACTAAATAAATGTAGGGACCTAGACTTTCTTTCTTTCTTTACTGTATAGACTTCTCTTAAATATCTGGAGAATTTTTATTTTACACAGAAATAATTTTTATAATATTTGTTTCTAATAAAAATGCCTTTAAGATTTATTATTTGAAAAATTAAGCAATACAAAAACAATAAATTACTAAAACTCTTGAGAACATATATTAACGTTGTGATTATTATCCTGGACTTTTGACAATGAAGAGTAAAGAGTTTCAGCGTTACCTCTACTTTGTTAGATCTTGATCTTCAAATGCTAAAATATATTTTTTTATTATGATATTAATTACAAAAACAAAACAGAACAAAGCATACTTCTGTTGAGCTCAAAGAACAAGAAATTGGTTTGAATTTTTGGTTTGTTTTAATGTGAATTCACGGAGTTCTGCTTATTCTGCATCTGTCAGGGAGCTCATTGGTATTTTCCAAGAATATCCAAAATTTACACTTCTATTAGACATAGTGTTCTACAAAGAGTGCAGAGAACACTTGCTATACGTTTCTGTTGATTTGATATATTCTCAGCTGTTCTTGGCATCCTACAGAAAAACTGTGGACTCTTCTATTTATTACCTGTCTATCTGAATTGACCAATATGCTCACTATTCCTCTCTTTAAGCATCCAGTACAGTCTTTATGTGAGCTGGTTCACCTCCAGCACTATGGCGACTCTCACTGCTATCTCTCTACTGGCAGATTTTTGGGCATTTACAGTGAACATCCTAATAACAGCCTGCCTCGTCCTCCATCTTCAATGTTCTTTATACTACCCATGAATTCCTCACGTAACTTAGGGCTCGCCCCTCCTGCTTTCCTTCCCCTGTCAGTCTTTAACTGCAGTAGTGTCAAGTCTATTCCTCAAATTGCCTTGGTTCATTTCTGTCTCTGACACATATTGCAAATGGGATTTGCAATATTCAGGATATTGTTTAGAAAGCTGTAGTTATATGAGGGTGTTGATTGCAGGAGCCACATTTTTAACAAATACTGTATAATACCCTTTTACATTTTCTCTCTAGAACCTGGGCCTGACTCCTTTATAATTATCCAAAACATCCTTGAAGAGTCTATTTGCATACCATTAAAAATGGGAAAGGAGTGAGAATTCAGCTTAAGGTACAGGCAGAGGAATTAAAATATAAAAAGGCTAATCCCTAATACCATGGCAGGAATAGGTTAAACAAACTTGGTACCATATTCAAAACAGGATTTTGAAAATGGGACTTTCAGCCAGGCAGGTTCATGTTCAGAAATCGGAGTTATGATCCCTCAGGGTTCGAGTGAGATGAATTCAGGGAAAAATCAAAGCCTGTGAAGATAATCTGAGACAAAGAAGGTCTGCCTTCATGCTTTTACTGCAACACCTTTCCCAAACCCACATAGTCCTTCCTATTCAGGACACCCACTGTGTTGAGTGGGCCTGCCGGGCCCTAGTGCCTCTTCATCTCTGCCATTGGATCAGAGAATGCCTGCTCATCACTTCCAGGGTCCACCAGGCTTTACTGTCTCTGAAACACCTTCCCTAACTCACTTCTGACTCCCAAGGAAGAGTTAGGTCCTTGTTCTTCTCTGTTTTCATGATGCCCCGGTACCCTCTCTATTGTTGTTAGGTTACTGTCAGTTTCTCTGTCAGGTTGTGATCTCCTTGAAGGCACGTACATGCTGTTTTGGTTTGTGTCTCTGATCTCGAGCACCATGGCTGACACCTGCGAAGCACTTGGTAAATGTTCGTAAGAATGAATGCTTGAGGAAATAAGGGAAACATTTTTGAGTTTGTTTGAAATAACTGATGCATTTTTATGTTTCTCAAATTATACTGCTGTGATCAACCACCTGTGCCTTAGGCCCTAAGGCCACTGTGATGATCATAAAATTCTGAGTCAAATGGGGTAAAAGATATAAAAGTGTTTAAATAGTGAATTTCAATGCAATACCAGTATTCTATCTGTCTGCCGATCTATCTATCTATCTATCTATCTATCTATCTATCTATCTATCTATCCATCTATCTATCATCTATCTACCTATCTATAATGAGGATTCAAGTTTTAAAGAGAGAAGTGACATTGCTACCTTGGAGAGGGGCAGTCACCTCATCGCAGGCCTTTGGTCCCCATGTTGCCTAGACCACATGACTTTGGGTAAAAGGGCGTGGACTCTCCGTGAAAGGATTTTATGCTTAGACTCAATGAAGTGGACTTTTGAAGATTTGGATTATGGTAAGCTTCTATTTTTAATGTCTTTGCTTGACATTAAAAATATTAATGTTAATATAATATATAATAATATAATAATTAATATTAAAAAAATAAAAACATTAAAAATGTTTCTTGACATTTGTCCCTTTCACAGAGGTAGAAACAGGGATGAGGAGTCAGGGCAGAGTCTCTGTCTGAGGTCAAAGGTCGCATTTGATGGGAGTGTGTCTTTCATACCAGAGCATGCTTTTCAGTAAGATTAACAATTTCTGCCTTCTCTTTGGGGATAACTGCCCACCATTTTTGGTGATCTCACAAGGAATACTTCTTTTTGTGCTGCATGGTGCTGTTACACATCCCTCAGAGGCCTCTGAGTGGTGTACGCCACAGTGCACTTTGCACTGGATGGTACAGCACTTCCTAGTTTGGGCCCTAGCTCTGTTCCTTGTGAAGCTTGCCAAATAACTTGATCTTTTTAAAACTCAGCTTTCCCATTTATAAAATGGGGTTAGCAGTCATCTCCCAGTGGGGTTATGGTAAGGATTAAATGAGATAAGAGCATACAAAGCATTTAATATTGTGCTCAGAACTAAAAAAACCAATAACAACAACAACAATAACAATAAATGACAGTTAATGTTCACAGTTATAGTTAGAGTAGTCCATCTGGGGCCCTTGAATGCCTGAATAATGTGACCTCAGGGGTTACCAAAGATTGGACATAGGGCTGGACATGTTGGTAAATCTTATTCTGGCTGTGAATGTCCGCTGGTAAGTAGGATGGCCCTACAGAGGAAGCATGTAGGAAGGTTCAGTGCAACTTTTTATTAAATCCCAGGGGCAGCGAACATTCTCTTTGCTCTCAGTACTCAGTAAGACATTCTCTAGAGTTCCTCAATTGTTTCTGACTAGTCAGTGGCTCACCTCTGCACTCACCTGGAACTGACTCCTACGATGAATCTAGAAAAGAGCGAGGGCTACTGGCTTGCCACTAGCTTGGTGCTATTAACCAGGCCTGAAGCCATGTTCTTTCTCTGAATCCCTGGATATATTACAGATCTTGCTTCATTTCTTTGCTCCCAAGCTAAGTTCTGGATAAGAATCCAAAGCAGAGTTAGCTTTTTTGAAATTCCTGGCAGTGAACCCTAACCCCTACAGAGAGGTGGTGCCATGAGCAGAGTGGGTTGAAAGAGTTGGATGCTTCCTGCTATTTTGGGCAGGAAGGCAGGAAATAGTCCTGCTTTACAATAATTATGGGCAACAGCGCTAGGAATAAAGCAAGCCTTCTATGAAAACAATCTGTTCTCAATATGGTGTACTGAGCCACCAAGAATGTGCACAGAATTTTGACTGGGTCTCACTGTGTCTCAGTAGCCAGCCACTCAGTGGCCATGCATTTATTAACATGAATTATAAGATGTTTATAACTCTGTAATTACCAACATTTTTATATTCAAAACTATCTAAGGATCAGAAAATTTGAAAAAAAATCACATTAAAGAATCTACTATATTGAATGACTGGGACACTTTTTTCTGTTTAATGTCTATTCAGAGACTCAATAAGTTTTAGACTATTCAGATCAATATCTGGCTAGATCAGGAAAGAGAAAATCTAAAACATATTTACTCAGCTAATGAATACAGGATTTTGGATTAGTTCAATCAAAATTTAATCAAAATTTGGATTAACTCAAATCTTAGGATTGTCGAAAACTCAAAATTAAACAATAATGTTTTTATATCTAAGAATTCTCGTTGTGCTCTTCAAGTTGCATGTGGACCTATTTCTTGTTCATTCTTGCTCCTTAATCCTTGATTTAGCTATTTCATGTTGGAAGTCTGTAGAATAGCTACTTGTCACAGTTCTTCTTTGCTACTTATAGTGTGACCTACCTCTGTCATGTGGACAATAGGAAATGGATTTAGAGAAAACTTGTGACAGGATAAGAGGGTACAGACAGGAAATGGCCCCATAAACGTTTCCATTCTGCCCACCATAGGAAAGCTTCTAGCCCCATGATATCCCCTTGATCTAACTTATCAGCTCTTTGGAATATGTCCTGTCTGCCCCTACAGCTCACTTCCGATCTTCTCTATTCTGTTCTGAATAACAGAAAGCTGACCTTTATGGAAAACATCAACAGATTCTTTTTCCACCTGGCTTCTGGCTGGCTTCGGCCATCGGAGGCACTGTCAAGAGATCAAAGAGTGGGAAAAGAATGAGTCTAGATTGCCTGTTTTTCTCACTCCCTTCCTGCTCTTTCGTGAATTTCCAGAGGTTGATCCTTTCAGACTGTCCTCTCCTATGGTTCTCCCTCTCTTGAGGCTCTGACAGTTGTCCCTTCCACTTTCCACCTCAGACCTAAAGGTGATAAAACCTTCTTGTTGCTCACCTCAGTATGTTTGAACATCTCCCCATATTGATTTCACTTAATTCTTCTCACAGCATTTTAAATAATGCATTCATTAAACTTTCCACAACAAATCCACTTGAGTATGCCATCTGCTTCCTGCTGAGACTCTCCTCTCTATGCTTCTACAAGAAACCTCCATCCCGTTCAGACGGGTTTACTCACTGTGGCTTAAATATCCTTTGTGGCTTTCCCACCTGCACATGTGTAATGTCCCATGCCCTTTCATACCATAAAACCACACCTAAACCAAAGCTAACCATGCTCACCTGGCTGGCCACTCACATCTGTACATCACAATCTGTGATGGTACAGATTCTTTGGAAAGAATGACCATGTGCTGTTTTATAACATGCCTTATTTAAAAAAAAATATTATCCAACATTATTTATCTGTTCATGTCTAATGGAAGCTTTAGGCAAAGTCCATTTCTTTCAATTCTATTCATTTCCCCATGATGTCAACTTCTTTGTCATGCACATTGCAAAATGTATATACTGATCTAAATTAGCTCGATTTGAAATACTTTCTGAATCTTTTGTGCAGTCAAGTAAGCATAAAACAGCTTGATTTTCCACGCCACAACAAGCTTCCCAGACTACAACAAGCACAGACAAAGTAGGACTTCTGAGGCCATGGGATCTGCCTTGATTTTCAGGGTCTGCTGGAGCCCAGGAATGTTGGGACCAGCTCGGATACCCAGAAAAATAATGGTGTCTCTGTGTCTCTCTAGTGTGCAATTATGGGCTAAGTGGTGTGGTGCCTGGTATTGCTAAGCAAGCAATTACACAAAGTGCCCTCTGTTTCAATAAGCTTCAACTTACACAGTGTGAAATCGAGGCCCACTGCCCACCTTTTGCTACTGCAGAAATTCTCAATTGACCACTATATAAATAGGGAGAGTTTATTGTTGTTTTTTTTAAAATCAGTAGTATAAGAGAATATTCATTGGAAAAGCAAGTAATATCAAAGCGATCTCTTGGCATCAGCCAAGTGAAAGAGCTGTCAGCTCCAAAACCAAATTGTCCCTACAATTTTATCCCTCTTTTACGTGCTTCCACTCTAAGTCCCCAGTCCTTTAACTCACCTCTTCGTCAACTTTACTATTTAAAAATTAGTATTTTAATATTTCTATTTGCATTTTTGTTGTTTTTAGAATTTCCCCCAATTATGGTATTTTAATCTCTTACATTTCAAAAGTTTTCTTGATATGCTTATGGACATATTTATTAGGATCATTATTATAATTAATGATAATGGTTTACAGTTTATCAGGTGTTTTCGTATATATTTATCTCACCTACTACAATTCTATATGAAGTAAAGAGAACAGATTATTTTTATATTTTTACCTAAAGAGATGGAGAAAGTAAGTGAGAACTCTAAGACCAAAGGAACCAAGGTTTTCTGATTAATAGCTACTGCCTCTCCATTGCATCGTACCACCTAGACTTTTGAATCATGTTTGCTAATCGCTCAGGATACAAATGATCCTCAAACAGAAAAGAAAAGAGAGGGAAACTGAGGCAGCTTATAGTGCCCTAGTTGGGTTCAAGTTCCTCCATCAGTTGTTCTGCAGCTTCCTGGAGGGCAAACTCCATCTGGTATGGTTATTTGCACTGGTGCAGTGGGAAAAATCAGTGTAGAAAAGTGCAGGCCAATATAAATGTTATGTGAGCCACATAATAAGTCTCTTGTAACCACATTAAGAAAAGCAAAAAGAAACAGGTAAAATTAATTTAATAATATATTCTACTTAATCCAATATATACAAAATATTATCGTATTACCATGTAATCAATACCAAATATTAAAGAGATACTTTGTATTCATTTTTCCATCCTGTCTTTGAAATCCAGTGTGTATTTTACACTTAACAGCGTGTCGCAATTCAGACTGGTCACTTTTCAAGCTTTCGCCTGGCATGAGTGGCTATTTCATGGAACAGTGAGGCTCTAGAGCAATGAGACATGGCACCTATTGGTGGCAATTGGTAATGTAGTCCCAGCTCACATCCCTGTCCTTGACACTGCAGCAGGGCTATGGTGGTGTCTGCTTTGAGGGTATCAGAAGTGTAGCCTGAGTGTTCATGTGAAAGGCCAACCAATAAAGGAAGACAATTTTGAATAACATCTATTGGACTTTAAACTCCATGAGGGTCAAGACTGAGCTTGTCGTATTCATTGCTCTATTTTTTTTTCCCCGTGGGGAAGATTCACCCTGAGCTAACATCTGTGCCAATCTTCCTCTATTTTTTAGTATGTGTGTCTCCAGCGCAGCATGGCCACTAACAAAGCAGCGTAGGTCCAAGCCCAAGAACCAAGCCCGGGCCGCCGAAGTGGAACGTGCCACACTTAACCACTAGGCCGCTGGGGCTGGCCCCATTGCTCTATTTAGCGCAGTGCTCAACTCTTGAATGAATGAATGAATGAATGAACTATCAATGGAATGAATGAGAACTATATTTAAGATATTTTTACATTCTTTTTTTTTCATCCTAAGTCTTCAAAATCTGGTATGTATTTCACATTATAGCACATCTCAATTCAGACCACCCACATTTCATGTGCTCAATAGCCACGTATGGCTAGCGGCTATTGTGTTAGAAAGGACAGGTATAGATTTTTGGAATATAAGACTGACTCTATCACCAACATAAATTATTAGATGTGTGACCCAGGGCAAGTTATTTACTTTTTTGTTTGCCAAACTCTCTGGAAGCATGAGTGCCAACTTAAAATTATAAGTCACCTTATAATAGAGGAAACAGCAGAGATATATGACATCCACACCTAGTTCCACACTTACTTAACCAATATAATTACTATTACCTTCATTAACAATCTAAATAATTTGGCTAATGGAAATGGCAAACATTTTTATTTGCCTCTTCACCTTCCCCCAAATGTACAAGTATGTCATACCACAAGGGCACATAACTAGAAGCACTGAGACGAGAAGTTAAAGACACAATAGATAATGGGCTTTTTAGTAACTGCAACTTGGCCTCTTTTCTGGTGGCTGGGGCAGATGGTAGAAAAACTTGCTAGCAGGCCAAACTCTCTTGGTGGGGCATGGCATGTCCTGGTGGGGAGCAAGTGATTCCAATTAGGCTTCTGACTAGACACTTGACTGGCAAGCAAAGCAGCCAGAGACTAAATAAAAAAACGGAAACGTAAATGTTCAGGGTCAGGACTGTTGCACGTCATGCAACATGATGCAAAATTGCGCCCCACACAAGGACACCCAACCCAGGATGCGGGTGGGTAGTAAAATCCATGCCCAGTATACCTGCCATGGCCTGTGTTCACCTGGAGGAAGTGGTGACTGTTAAATTTTGTACAAGGACACTTTTTAGGACATCAGAAGCCGACTTTAGGACTAAGCAGCCATGTTCAACACTCAAGCTATGGCTAGAATAAATAAATAAGAAATAAGAAATCAGTTTGCTGCTAAAACCTAAAATATGGAAGGCATTATATACCTGAAATTGGTCTAAATATGAGTATTATTTCTTTCTAGGAAATAAAATAAAAGGAAACAGAAAGCAATGTAACTCCGTAAGTACATACGTAAGGACAGACTCAAGTTAGACTTATAATGCTCTGTCAGCATTTATTGCTTGGGTGATATGCCAAAACTTTTCCTTAAGTACTTTCAAGCAAATTCTAGATGTTTTATTATTTCATTTGAGAATTACAAGATAAAATGTTTTTAAAAATTAAAACTACAATACCATAATCACACGTAATAAAAATAACACTTAAGATGGCGCTGGTGCTGTCGCATAGTGGTTAAGTCCGACAGGCTCTGCTTTGGTAGCCCAGGTTTGTGGGTTTGGATCCCAGGTATGGACCTACACCATTCGTCAAGCCATGCTGTGGCGGTGACCCACATACAAAATAGAGGAAGATTGGAACAGATATTAGCTCAGGGCTAACCTTCCTCAAGCAAAAAAAAAAAAAAACAATACACAAAAAAACCACTTAAAATTCATCGTCCTGCCCTTTCTTAACATGATCTCTATTTCTATAATAAATGGTTCAGTTCAAAAAGTAAGGTCAGGACATCAGTTTGCCATCTTCCTGGTGCTGTGCATGTTAGAATCATCTAAAACTTCACTTCCCAAGATAAACTATTTCTATTTTCCCTCAGCACCCTGCACAACTAATTCCACCCTTAATTACTAGCATTTCAAGTATTCTAACCCAGAGACTTCATCAGTTGTACGATAAATAGCTTGTAAAGGTGTTTGGGGTGCTTGCATTTTGCTTTTTCCCCAGTAAATAGTTACACTGCTTGGGTGGTGGAAGAATGCCTGCCCTATATCAGCACAGACCAGTTTCAATGACTTATTTCTAGTCCCGTGAGTCAGGAAGTCGGGGCTGGTTCCAAGCCATCTATTTCTGGATTCTTCTTTTTCTCTCTTATCTCTTGACTTTGCTGTTAAGCAGTTTTAGGCCTAAACAAACTCTGTTGGTTAGCTCCATCACAAGACCCAGTTTATGTCAACTCATTTATAGGACCAGGAATAGCTCCAGAAGAGGAAAGCAGCCCGGGGGTGACATGTGAAAGAGCTAGTCTAAGGTAAGTGGGCTTTGAATGATGTGGCTTTGCTACCTGCATATCTTTGCCTAATGTTGAGGCAGGAATCTTCATTTTTGGAAGCTGTTGCAAAGGGAAAAAACAATTGGCATATCAAACTGTGATACATCTACTTGGTAGGAGTTGTGCAGCCGTTAAAGAAAAAGTTAGGACATTACATAGCAGCATGGAAAAAGCCTTATGGTTTGCTTAAATTTTGAGAAGAACAATGCAAAATTGTGAGTATCATGAGATGGAAACTATGTAAAAATGAATATGAAGGTGGGTAAAGTATTGAAGGTAATTAAAAATTAAAACAGTTTTGCTAGTGTGTTAGGACTAAGGATTCAGTTTTTTTTTCTTTTTCAAATTTTAAAAATATTGTTTTATTCCACATTTTGATTAGTTCTTCTTTCCTTTTTTGAAGATGTCCCCATCAAAATGTCAGAACTCACCCACTTGATCCTAAATGGCATATTGTCCAGTGGTGGCAGTGGACATATAACTACAAAACTCATACGCATGCCCATTGGTTCAGGGCAGGCCAAAGACCCAAGGGTCCTCATGCTTTATTAGAATGCTGGTTTTATTCCTCAGACACAAAGGGCCGCAGGGAGTGAATGATGCTGAGTCACTGGAGGACGATGCCAAAGGGCATAATCCCAATGAGAGCCGGCGGTTGAAACCACGGCCAAGTTACACCTACTTTTTAAGTGTGTCAAAGGAACTCACAGCCCTTTTTATCCCATTGCCTTTGGCTAGAAACTTATAAGTATCAGTAATTCTGATTGGAAGCTCGATTTAAAAAGAGTCTGGCATTTTCACAGCCTATCAAGGAGAAAGTGAAGGAAGAAAATTCTCTTCAACTTACTTCAGTGGGAGCCTTCAAGAAATGGAGTCAGGGGAGATAAGGGTTCCCTCCGGCTCGTTTCTTTGATCAGCGTGCCTGGCTAGGTCTAGGATGCTGTTGAGAACATTAATTGGCACTTGCTACTCAGTCAAAACTGGCGGTCAAGAACAGTCAGGAATCTGTAGGCATTGGTCATACAGCTGTAGACGCTGAGCATGAGAGGTACAGGTGTGAGCCCAGCTGAACTAATGGGAACACGCAGTGATCTGTTCAAGATGAGAGCCTCACTCCATGTTTAATTCTCAGCCTTCATGTAGACTCTTGGATATTTAATAATAACCATGTTGCTTTGATACCACTAGACTGAGAGTGTGTTATGTTGTAAAATAAAAATGACTTTAGTGTTATTTTTGGGTGGTAAAAATACACTGTAAATTATAGCACTTACAAGAAATGTAGAAAATTTAGAAAAGCATTAAAAGGAAATTAAAATGCCCCACATTCCACAGATGTCCTCTTTCAAAAATCTGGTATGCTATGTATGTGTGTAAGTGTGTGTGTGTGTGTGTGTGTGTGTGTGTGCATATGTACATTTCTTTTACAAAATGGGATTGTAGTATACAAATGGACTAAAAAATTTCTCATGTAAATAAACATATATCATCATATATATCCTCTTTTTCTCCCCTCCTTAAAGCCCTGGTGCATGGTTGTATACCCTAGTTGTAAGTCCTTCTAGTTCTTCTATGTGAACTGCTGCCACAGCACGGCAACTGACAGACAGGAGGTGTGGTTCCATGCCCCACCTGGCTGCCAAAGCAGTGAGATGCCGAACTTTAACCATTGGCCCATCAGGGCTGGCTCTAACACAACTTTTTATGTGGATAACTATAGACCACAATTTAATGGCTACATAGAATTCCATTATATAGATGTATTTAAGGAATCCCATATTGGCTATTGACAATTTTTCATTACCATACAGCTTCAATCATTTTGAAGCTTAGTTCAAACTTTTAAAAAATGTTTGAATGTTTTTTTCTAAACATTAAAAAAATTTTAAACAGGAATTTAAAGAAAAAAAAATAAATGTTAAAAAAAAATTTTTAATGGCCCCCATTGTGTGAAGGGTAGGAAAGTTGGATGTGGGAAGAAAAGCAATCATTCCAAATATAAAATTATCTAGTTATTCTTTTATTTCATGACATAGGAAGAGAGGAGGAAAGGAGAACATAACTCCTTTGTTTTGCTAAAATATTTTGTCAGCCTTGAGAATAAAATGTGGTTTTGAGAGAAATCAGAAGACCTTAATTGTCACCTACTGGCCACCAAATTCTTGTGGTTGATCTGAAGTCAGTCACTTGCCTTTTCTAGATATTCATTTCTTGTGTTATAAGGAAGGATAATAATAATTATTATTTGTCTACTCTACTGGGTTATAATAAGGCTCAAATGATATAATGAATGTGGAAGGACACCGGACACTCTGAAGCATATACATATTATTATTATTATTACTGTTATTATTATTTATAAGTTCACATGATTAGATGACTAGAGGAATTTGATGGACCTGCAGTTTGTTTATATGCTGTTGATGTTTTCTTGCAAATGTGTTTGTAGAAAATTGATTATACTATTTACAGATGAAGCAAGCTCATTCTCAAGCTAACCTGAAGCTAAGTCCTAACCCAGGTTAACATTTTTCTTTTGTAAAAGTGTTTAGCCTCTTGTTTTTGTTTTTTATTGCCATGTGACAAATTACTATAAACATTGTGGCTTAAAACAACACCCATTTATTAGCTCATAGTTCTGTAGGTCAGAAGTTAGAATATGATGTGGTTGGGTTCTCTGCTCAGGGCCTTGAGACTGAAATCAAGGTTTTGGCTGGGCTGTGTTTTTTTCTGGAGGTTTTGGGGAAGAATCTGCTTCCGAGCTTGTTCAGATCGTTAGCCATCTTCAGTTGCTTGGAATTGCAGGACTGAGGTCTCCCTTTCCCTGCTGGCCAGGGCCAGCAGTCAGTTTGGGGCCACTGTCAACTCTAGAGGCCATCCACTTTCCTTGCCCTACGATCCCCCCATCTCAAAGCCAGCAGGGGAATGTCCCTTGTGCCAAATCCCTCTCATACTTCCCCTGTCTCTAACCACATGACCCTAATTTAGTGGCCTCATGTGATTAGGTCAGGGTCACCCAGATAATCTCCCTATTTTAAGGTTGATTGATTTGGGACCCTAATTGCATCTGTGAAATCCTTTGACCGTAACACTTAGATTATTGTTTGCTTGAATAATTAGGAGAAGGTATGAGTACACCAGGGGCCAGAAATCTTAGGGACATCTTAGAATTTTGTTTACCATACTCCCCAAAGCCAAGGCTCTTCTCGTCCAATAATCCACAAGACTATTCTTCCCCTCTGAAAAAAGAGACCCTCCAGTGCAAAAGTCACTAGCACGTCCGAGTTCTAGCACGCCGGGGTACCGCATTTTATCACCAAGGTTCTAATTTCACAGTAACAGCCATGCTGACCTCCTCTTATCAGTCCTAAGAGAACAGGCATAGAAATCAGATACGCAAAGTTCAAATCTTGTTTCAGCCAAGGCCTGTATGAGTTGGGCAACATGCCTAACCTATCTGATTCTTTTTTTTTTTTCTACCTGTAAAATGGTGGTGATACTACCTGTTTGCAAGGTCGTTGTGGCTATTAAATAAGAATATGTGTGTACAAAGCTTTAGTACAGTACCTGCATTTAAGTGCAAAATAAATAGTAATCTCTGAATTATTTAATCTCTGAACAACATTCAGTGACTGAATGTTGTTTCAGTGGGGAGTGGAAACAAAGAAAATGTAGATTGATATTATTTTCTTCTCTTGGACTTGTAAAGTTAAATCCACCGTCCAGCAGAAGGCCTGATTCTGCCTTTTGGGAAAGATGAGACAGTGATATACTGTTATAACATCGTTATTAACGAATATAATAAATAGATTGTTAGTTTTTGTGAGGAACGATAAGTCCACACTCCAAATGAAAATTTTGTTTTCCCGAAATAAATGTTTCTTTCCATCTCTACACAAATACATATTCTCGATTTTTAGGTCACGACACTAAATTAAAAAACTGAAAAATATATTTGTCTTTCAATAACAGTAAATAAGTAATTTGATAATAAATGTATGTGCTGATTTTATTGGAGTCCCCTAGAATGTGATCAATATCCTTTAAAGTATAAATAATCACAAATCATATTTGATATATGAGTGAACTGGGAAGTGAGAAACAGAACTGAAAAGGAAGCTAGGTGGAACTCTTGAGTTACTCCTGTTATTCTAGAAAGTATTTGGCCCGGAAGATAGGGCTGTAAAACCAAGTCATAACTTTGTAGCTTCATAAAATTCCTGAAAGCCAGTACATCCAAACATATATTTTACTCATCTGAGCAAATTGCTCTCCTATTAGAATAATAGATTGCTTACCTGGGTAAACAGTCTGCTTATTAAATAGCAGTTCACTTATCAAGACTCACTTTAAGACCTTCGCCTCACTAAACTATTATATTATGAACTGTACTCAATCCTAGTCAATTCCCTGCCTTGAAAGATTCAACTTCAACCAGTTGAGACCAGACCCCCAAAACCTAGAAACATCCTCCTGGACCCACTCTTTCTGAGAAAGTAAGATGCCGTCGAGGTTATATTCTTCCTTACTGTAGTAGGGTTAGTAAAATTAGCTTTGCTTAGTCAACAGATTTTTGATTCATCTTCTAGAGGGAGTCAGCAGTTGATAATAATTGTCATATACACCTTTTATAACCTGGAAAAAACTTTATTAAAGAAAAGAAGTCATCTAACAGATCTCCTTGGCTTCAGAGTGGACTGCACTGTAAACGTTTTGAGAAGCATATACAATGTGAGGCTTTCAATTCCATAGGCTTTTGTCCTATTGAGCAAAAGAGTTACATTTAAATTTTCATGAAAACCTTCAAGCTTTAGTTTAGGTTCTTTATAGATAGGGGTCATATATTATATTTATTTTTTATGTCCACAGGGTCTTGTACATAATAGCACTAAATAAATTCTAGTTGATGAATTAGGAGCTGAAGGATCAATTTGAGGTCACTTCTTTTTCTAAAATTCTCTGAAAAAATGTGCACTTGTTTGTACTTAGATCACATCCTGCATTACCCTAAACAGAAAGGAGCTCCATGTCAACCCAAAAATAGCTGACAAGCTTTAAATATACATAGTAATCAGATTTGCTAATTCATAAGTTTCTTTGCACAAGCCCTCTGGAAACAGCAGTTATTTAAAAGAACCATATAAGTAGAGATTAACAGTGAATTCATTCACATGCATGTAGAATGCCAAGAGAAGAGACAGAAAAACTTTACTAGCAAAACAGCAAATATTCACACATTTGGGGAACAAGCCTCATTTATTCAACATGCTACTTTGTAAACATAACACCAGAATGAGATTTCAATCTATGAAATGGGATAGCTGATGATTTCCTATCAAAAAACATGAATGAGACATGCTACATAATAAATAGAATAATTAATTAGGATTCAAATCAAGTTAACTTTTTTCCAGCTTCACCATTAACTAGCTGTGTGGTTTGGGGTAAGTCATGCAATCTATTAAATCTTCAATTTCATAGTCTATTAACTGCAGAGTAACAATGCCTGCCATTGTTACCTTACAGTGATTTTGTGGAATTGAACAACATAGAATCATATCATTTTGGAGCTGAAAAGTAGTTAATGGTTATTTAGTCTAATTAGTGCTTTAAAAAGAAAAGTGCTTTCAAGAAAATAATTTAGTACCATATATAATATTTTAAATATCAGACCTTTCAATTTTTAACTCATTCTGAAAATATTCTTCCAAATATTTGTTTATGTATCTGTTTCCCCAAGAGAGTTGCCTTACCTCTACATTTGCATCACCCAGTCTGGTGCCTGGTATGTAGTACACATTCACATGAGAAATTTATTCAGTCTAAATTAGTGATTATGTGAAAAACAAAATTTTTACCTTTGAGGAGTAGACTGGTCTAGTTTCTCCTGATTTACTTTCTCTTGTGTTAATTTCGTTTACATATCCATAAGCTGGATATAGTGTCCTCATTCTACCATTCTGTGGTGTTATGATAATTGAGGTGAAAACAGGAATTGCTGGAAGCTAGCAACATGAGTTGCTATGGAGGTTTCCTAGAAGTGGGATGAAACCAGCTGTTAGGATCCCAAACGGAGCAAGTTAACCATGAATAGTGGAGTTTGGCATTTTTTTAGAGAGCTGAGGGTTTATACCTTTATGTACTAATTTTTTCAACTAATTAACTTTGTAGGTGTGGTCTTGTAAATCTATTGTGCAAACTTTCCCATGTTGCTGATTATACAATGCCTTATAAATATGAGTGTACCTTGATGATCTTAGCTATCTTCCGGGTATCAGTGCTGTGAAGCCTGGGGGTGCTCTAATCAGGGCAAACTGAGTGGCTGGGAGTTATTTGACTCTACCCTAAATGACGACTCATATGTACTTTGAGTTTTTGAAAATAATTTTCCCATATTTTCCTTTATTTTTATGCTTATACTAAGATATTTGATGATAGCATTTATTTTCTTCCTTCTAATTTAGTACAGACTTGAAAATCAAATAGCTGAGCCTGCAGAATTCAATAAAATTCAAAAGATAATGATTAATATCCTAAGAGTATCAACCATATGATATTGTTTCATTGGGTTTGGCTGGTCAGTCTTTTAAACTTTATTCATTCGTTCATTCAGTAAATATTTGTGAAGTGCGTAGGTACTTTGCTAAGCATGGAGGTAGAAAGATATATAGGACACAGATTTTTAGATACACAAAGTTGCTGGATTTGTATGCTGATAAAACAGGATGTTATTGTGTGGTTTTAAGGAAATAATAAGATCTAGGTTAGCAACTACTTTAAATCTAGTTAAAATTTGCAGTTGCAAGGTAACAATCTCTAATCTACTTGGGTATTGTTCCCTGCTGTCAATGTCATGTTAGACATATTATAATCACAGTTAATTTTGTGTCCTATTGTGTATGTCTGAGTTGCCAGGAATTCAACCTCAGTTATCTCTGAGAAAAATTAAATGAAATTTACAGTGAATAGATTTCAGACTCAATATAAGGAAAGAATTTCTAACAATTTTAGCTTCTCAAAAATAGAATGTACTGATTCGCTCATTAACTTCGTTTTTCCGCCCATATTTACCATTTGTATGTATTATGCTTGTGGTCCAATAAAACCGTCACTTTATCTTGTGAACCACTGTGAAGGAAGTTATCTTCTGTTACTTAAGTTATTGATTTAAATACATTCAAATGCAGGACTTTACAGTTATCTTTGTTAAATTTTAATTAATTTATTTTAAGTCAATATTGTAGTCCATTGAGAATATAATTAATCTTGAATTTATCATCAGCATAATTTCATATTTGCCCCAATTTTAAGTAGGCTGTACATTTAACTAGAATCCTTTTGATGTTTTGGTTCCAATTATTAGTTCAATTTTTTACGGAACAGAGTTAAAAAGAGAATCTTCCATAAATTTCTCATAGACATCTCCCAGGATGACTTCTCAGAATGGTAGTTATCTAGCATGGTATCCACCTCATAATGTTATCATCTAACTCAAACTTCACTATCTTACTCAGAGGTATGTTTTCAGAATGTGTGTCAAAATTTCCTGAAACCAAGATACTCTATGGCTATAAGATCACTATTATTAGCCATTTTCTCACACAACTAAATAGAGTTTATTTGGCATGACTGAACCACTGATCTCTTAGTTACTCTTTTATAAATTTCAATGGTAGTTTTAGCCTTTGGCTAATTATTTCTGGAAAGGAGGAAGTTCAATGAGTGGGGCATTTGATGCTCCCAAAGAACGGAAGAAAAAAAATTAAACAACCTCCTCCTTTGACACAGAAACTATGCAGAAAAACTTCAGAGATGGTCTGAAGAGGCAAGAAGCAATTGGTTCTCATGCACCATTATGAGACCTGATGCTCATGTCCACATTCATTTACCAACATTGCATACAGTGAATCATTAGGTGAAAGGAGAATGAGTAGAACTAGTATGTATATGAGAGAGGAGGATGGTGGAAATGAGATAAAAATAACAGTGTAAGCAGAAAAAGAAAGTAAGTAGGCTTTTAGAGGACAAAGTGAGTGAGCAGAATCTCAATTTCTGATTTGAGTGTTTCTAATTTCCAATAAGTCACATTTCTTTTGGCATATTTTTTAGTAGTGAACTTTTCACCACTGCTAAAAGTATGATGAAAAATGCAAAGAATGAGACAGACAGAATGGATGGGAATACGGTACCCCTACCAAACTGTAAGGCCACTTGATGTTTTAAACTAACCTGATGTAATGTTCTGGTTTTAGATGTCACTAGGTCCCTAATGCAGTGAATTTGCCAGGCTTCTAACAAGATTTTCCCTTTTCCCAAAGCAACACTCTGAATAATCAAGTAAGCCTTTCCTTGATTTCTTTTCTTGTTTATTTTATTTTTTTTCTGTGCTTCTTTATTTTTTTAGTCAATGAGCTTGGTCCTAAATGAAAGCTGGAGTTGTATGAACTGAATCGGCTGGAAATAGTAGCTGAAAGGCGTGCAAATCAAAGCTGGCAAGTTTCGGCTCTTCCGTTCTTGAAGGAGAGGCTAACTTCAATCCAAATGTCTCCCTGGGCAATTGTTTGATTATTCTAGGGCTTTGTTCCTGGAATGCAACCAGGCATTAATATCCCAGCCTTTGCAAGCCTAAACCAGGAAAATACACATTACATCTTTACCTTGTGGGGGCTTAGTACCCATTTGGACAATTCCTAGTAGTGTGGGAACTGTGTAAGAAGGGATTTTACATCACTTGTTGGGGGTGTGGGTAGAGGGGGTAGCCTTTAGGCTCTTTGATATTTCCTGTTCCATCCTAACCTAGCATATGGCCTCAACTACAGACAGGAGAAACTGGGAGCTCTGGAACTCAGGCGGCCCCATCCCTTTTGGTACCTATACTAAGGGTAGGGACTTCTAATACCTTCACAGCTGTGTATATATCTATATCTATATACATAGATCTATCTATCATCTATCTGTCTATCTCCATACACACATATATTTTGGGGGATAAAAATTATTTGTAATTTCGTTTTTGAAAATTATTTGCCTTCAAGTAATTCATTTCTAGACTATCACTGAGCATATTCAAGAATTTTTGCAAAGTAAGAAAATCTAATCTAAAGATGGTTTTCAAGTATGTATGGTAAATTTTCTCATTGCTAAATATTATATTTATGAAATTGACATAATGGTTTGTTTTGTAGCCATTATTAAACATTAATTTCAATTTTTGCTATTTTCTTGTTTTAGAAATATCCTTTTTTTCATATCTCAAACATTTTTGAGGGCCTCCAAAAAGCCTATTGTGCTAGACACTGAATATGGCAGCCAATGGATCAAATGGCCATGAATGAGAAGGATTAGTTCCTGACCCCAAATTCTGCTTCCATGCTACCACTAGTCCCCCACTTGTTTTCTAGTTCAGAATAATAAATTATCAGTCATCCATTTAAAGTTTGTACAAGATTTTGCTATATTATTAAAAAATTCTCTGAATACACTTTATATACATGTTAGCTAAGAAACAGGACCTTAAATCTATGGTATACATTTCAGTTTGTTGAGGTTTTATGTAATTTACACATGTACAAGGATGTATAGCTCCTCTAAAAAAATGGTGATAGCTCTCTTCTACCACACGGATAACATTACTATAGACAGACAATTAAACAGAGACTCTACGGACGTTGTTCTTGTAGTCTTTCTTCACATCAGCTTCTAGAAAGCGTAGAACCAATGTAGAGTAAATCATTAGTAAGTACATAAGAGTACATAACAGGCATTTTGCATTTTAACCTCACTATTCAACTTTGTGATTAAGAGCATAGATCTAATTTGGTTTTAACCAGTCTAGGTTCAAACCCTACTTCTAACACTTTGTGATCTTGGGCAAGTTATATTTTCCTCACCTATAAAATTGAAATCTTATCGACTGCCTTCTAAAGTTGCTGGGCGGATAAAAGTTAGATAAAGCTCTTAGCTCAGATCAAAGACTTGAATCCGTGATGGCTATTACCTTTCCCTACTCTTATTTTCCCGTTGCCTTTTTCTTTACTTTCAGTTTTTAATCTTCCTAGAGCGTATATGCCTTTAAAAACTACCTTAAAATTATTGGAAGAGATTGAACTATAAATAAATTAAATATGTAATCAAATAATTAAGAAGTATTTAATTTTTTTATTCCTAAAGAAATTATGGTTTAGAAGAGGGGTTTATCAAACTATCATGTACATGGGAGCTTACCTGGGGATCTTGACCTTGTTCAAGTGTAAATTCTAGTTCCGAAGGTCTGGGGCGGGGCTTGAGAGTCTACATTTCTAACAAGCTCCCAGGTGGTGCTGCAGCTGCTGGTCTTTTAGAGTAGCACTTCGTGCAGCAAGGGGTTTGGAAGAGAGTGTAGATGTCATCTTTAGAGCTTTACGAAAACACATAGTATCCATGCCTAGGACTCCTTGAATCACAACCAAAAGCAGACAGATGGTCTCTTATTTTTCTTATTCTTTTAGGAGTGAAAGCTTCCTCTCTTTAACCAAAATTACCTGAAAGAATCCCGTGAGATTCTATTTCTGACAAGAGTTTTTGTCTTTGCTGCCCTTGTGAGTCGTACAGCTCCCTTAGCAGGCATTTGGTCCCTTGACTTGTGGACGGAGTCTTTTTCATTATGCTGCACCACTTCTCCAAGCCTTTCATTATGTCACATTGAATATTTATTAGGCTCTTCTAACATAATAACTTGGCCAAGTCACACAAGTATCCCTGGCCAAGAAACGGTCTCTAAACTAATGTTAACTTAATGATTGTTTCTGAAACAACTATTTCCTTTTTTTAACTTCACAATTTTACTAAAACGTACCTCATTAAGATCACTAGTGATTTGTTATTGCTAATTCCTATGGGCACCTATACCACTCTAGAATTTGTAGAGTCTGACCTTGTTCATCGTGTCTTACTTCTTTAAATTTCCTGTTTGCTTAGTTTCCATGATTCAACTCCCTTTGCTTGCCTCTTACTCCTCTGTTGCTCCCCCTAATTCACTTACGTAAGAACTGGAATTCTCATCTCTTGCCTACCTCTTCAATTCTTACTGGATGGTCTCCTTGGGCAATCTCAAGTCCTCCTACCTATTCAAATAGCATGTGTTGACTCCACTTTAATTTTGATTTCCAGATCAGAGCTCTCTTCCAGATCCATAACTACTATCTATTTCAACTTAGATGTCCTACTAGTACCTCAACCGCATCATGTCCAAACAGATTTTTACTACATTTCCTTAAACTTAGTTAGTCACGTTAAGTCTTTAAGTCTTAGTTACTGATCCGAAAAGTAAGATTAGTAAAAGAACCTAATAATCAGATTTTCTGAGAATTAAATCACATTTAATATATGCAGATGCTTAGAACACTGTCCTTAGAATAGATTATAGTATGTATTACTTATGAAACTGTGTATGAACCCATATTCTCTATATTGGCACCTCTCTCTGAATTGAAGATCAGAATCTGGGAGATATTCTAGATTTCTCCTTCCACAGTATATTCAATTAATTTGATAAGTCCAATAAATTTTATCTCTTAAATAAATTTTCCTTTTCTCTTCTCTTCGCTCCCTTTCCAATGTCACAGTTTAAGTCTTTGTAATGTCTCATCTGGACTATGTCAATGGCCTTCTCTAGGTCTCCCTGACTCGAGCCTCATCATCTTCCATTCACTCTGCCTACTGCTTGCTGAATGTTGCCTCAAAAATTCAGAGCTAATCATAGTCCTCCTTTGCTCAAAGTTCTTCATAGTTCCATGTCTCCTAAAGTAAAACATCACTACATTTCTCATGTGACTCTTATATATGACAAGCAAGAGACACCAAGATTAGTCTCTTCTATCGCCCAGTTCCTTTTCTGTATCTCAAGTTTTCTTACTGATGCTCCAGCAATATTTAACTAATTATTGATTCCTGAAATATATCACACTTACTCAAATCTATGGGCTTTTACCTGAATGTTCTTCCTCCCCCCACCTAATCTATTATTTGAGACCAAACTCAAAATTAGTCTCCTCTGAAAGCTTTCCTTAAAGTCTCTGAACATACTTAGATAACTTTTTTATGCCCATAAATTAAAAAACCTATTACAGCAATTTTCTAATTTTAGTGCCTCATAATTTAGGAAATAGAGTTGATTTTGATTCAATTCTTTTACTACATCTATTGAGATGATCTTATGACTTTTCCTCATTATTCTGGTATTCTGTTAATGGGGTGAAATACATTGGCAGACAGTTGTTAAAACAACCTTGCATCCTGGAATAAACACCACTAGTTATGATTTATTAGCTTTTGTTTTATATTTGCTGGATTTTATTTAGTAATTATTTTAAAAGATTTTTATGTTTATGCTCATTAGGAATATTGGCTTATTATTTCTTGTAATGTTCTTGTCAGGTTTTGGTATCAAGACAAGTTTATTCATACTGAATTTTTTTCTATGTCTATCAATTGATCAGAGTGATATTTTAAAACCTCAGATTGTGATTCTGGATTGGTCTATTTCTTTCTTTACTTCTGTCAATGGGCAATTCATGTCTTTTGAAATTTTGTTGTGTGCAAACGTATTTGGTGTTATTATGTCTTCTGGATTAATAGATACCTTCCTGATTATGAAATGTCCCTCTTTATCTTGTTAATTCTCCCTGTCTTGAAGTCTATATTGACTGATGCTACCATAGCCACACCAGCTTTTTTATGATTGCTGATTTTGTAGGATAACTTTTCCCATCCTTTCACCTTCACCCTTTTTATGTTATACATATTTTAACATGTATAATACATATACAGGCATATATATAGTATAATACAGCCATATAATATTTTCCTTCAGTCTGAACAACTGCATTTAGAATTTATTGATGAAAATATGCTGGCACCAAAGTCTTACAGCTTTTTTTCCTGAGACTGTATTTATTTTCCCTCAATTTTGAAAGGTATGTATTATAGTTTGTGATTTTTTTCTTCCGTCAGATGTTATTCCACTGTCTTTTGGCTCCCATTGTTTAAATCAGAAGTAAGCAGTCATCCTTATTGTTCCAGTCTGTGCAATCTACCTCCCTCCCAGTTGCTTTTAAGACTTTTTGTTTTGTGTGTTTGTTTCTTTATATTTGGTTTTAAATGGTTTGAATATGAGGTGCCTGTGTGAGGCTTTCTTTATATTTATCACACTTGGGGTTCGCTGAGCTTCTTGTTTCTGTGGGTTGAGGTTTTAATCAAATTTTAGAAATTTTCAATTATTTCTTCAAATGCTTTTGGTGCCATGTTCTCTTCTCTACTTTGGGAACTCCTAATTGGAGGATGATTGATTGTTTAACACTGCCCCACAGGACACTGAAGCACTATTCATTTAAAGAAAAGCAATTTATTGCTCAATTTTTTAGTTTAGATCATTTCTATTGATCTATTTCCAAGTTCAATGACTCTTTCTTCTGCTGTATCTAATCTTTTATTAACCCATCCAGCAAACATTTTATATGTATTTCTCAGTTCTGGAATGTCCGTTTTATCCTTTTTTGCAGTTTTCATTTTTCTGCTAAGATTCCCCATTTATTATTGTGGTGTTTCCATCTTATCATAGGAATTATGACAATATTTATCATATCTACAGTGTTCTTGTCAGCTAATTCCAACATTTGTGTCGCTTTGGAATCTATTTCTTCTGACTACAGTTTCTCTTGATTACGTCCTGCTTCATATTGTTTGATGTCAACTATTTCAAAGCTTTGTTGGATTTAACTACATACCACAAACTGCACATTTGACGACTGTCCATTTGATTACTTTTGATTTATGTATATGCTCATGAAACTATCACCACAATCAAGATATTGAATATGTCCATCAATTCCAAAAATTTTTTCATGCTCTTTTGTAATCTTTCTCTCATGCTCCTCCCAGTGCCCCTAAATTTCAAATCCAAGTAATCATTGCTCTATTTTTTGTCACTATATGAATTTGCATTTTTCTAGAATTTGATATAAATAGAATTGTAAAATATGTATTATTCTTGAATAACTTCTTTCACTCAG
Source organism: Diceros bicornis minor (assembly GCF_020826845.1). NCBI lineage: Eukaryota > Metazoa > Chordata > Mammalia > Perissodactyla > Rhinocerotidae > Diceros > Diceros bicornis. Next base: position 85,441,182 of record NC_080742.1, on the reverse strand, counting down.
CCCAACTATTTTGAAACTCATACGTGTTGTTGCGTATATCAATAATTCTTTTTTTTCTTAGTAGGATAACATTATATGGACATGCCACAATTATTTATCAATTTTCCTGTTGATGGACATTTGGGTTGTTTCCAGTTTTGGCTATTATAAATAAATCAAGCTGTTATGAACATTTGTGTACAAGTTTTTGTGTAGCCCTAAGTGTGCATTTCTCTTGGGAAAATACCGAATTAGTAGAGTGGTTGGGTTGTGTGATAGGTGTATATTTAAATTCTTAAAAAACTGCCAAAATGAATTCTAAAGTGGTTGCAACTAGCAGATTATGGGAGTTAAAGTTACTCCACATTTTTGCCAATACTTGGTATGGTCAGTCTTTAACTTTTAGTCAGTTGAGTGGATATGTAGTAGTATCACATTGAGGTTTTCCTAATAATGCTGGACATCTTGTCATGTGCTTATTTGCCATTTGTATGTCTTCTTTGAAATGTGTTCAATTCTTTTGCCCATATTTTTATTATGTTTTCTTATTGAGTTGTAAGTGTTCTTTATGTATTCTAGATAAAAATCTTTTGACAGACGCATATTTTGCAAATATAGGGTTATATAATTGATATTTGTATATTGATCTGGTATCCTGCACCATTACTGAGCTCACTTATTAGTTCTGGTAGTTTTGGGTGATTCCATTGAATTGTAAATAGAATCCTATTCCTTGCAGGTTCTTTGGTAATTCTAGGCATCAAATTCAGAAACCTGGTACAGCCCCTCAGATACAATCAAGATTTACTGGTTAAGGATTTTCTCTGATTTCTTTGCAGTCACAAGTAATACTCAGTTCCTTTTCTGGTCCAAATGTAAGAGTCTGCAAAGGACAAATCAACAAATTTAGATCTCTCTTCAAAATTCTCACTTCCGAGGTGTGGTACTTTTATTAGATGTTTGACTTTTGTGGCAAGTATAGAAGAACTTCTTCTCTGAGTTGGTGCTCAATGCTGCTCTGAGAAGTCTCTAATTTACGCAACCATGCAACATTCATTCTTTACCTCCCCACAAATACGTGACAATGTGGGACACTCTTTATATGCTTAGCAGTATGTTAGTGAACATGAAAACCTGCTTGCTGTTTTGTTAATTATGTTTTTAATTGAGTCACTTCATCTGAACAAATAAATCCACCACCAGTGTGGTGGATGCCACCAGTGAGATGCCATCTAAACTCAGTAGTTAATAAAGCTGTACTGAGTTGTTTAGAAGAGTATGAAAATGTGGTAGTAATCTTGACAGAAATACATTTTTATTTGAAGCTGAGATCCCCATATATTTTTTAATATGGTTTTTTACTAAGCTAGGCTGAATGAGTACGGATTTGTGTTTTCAGTCAACATGGGGCATTTATCCATGACTTATTAATACTATTGTCTCTTGCTTTGAGAAAGTAATTCAGTTTGCCAGTACAGACAACTGTTTTTTGATTTTTACTTCCAAAAATTGAGAAGTGCCCCTTTAACTTCACAGAAGAGATTTTGGCAAGAATATTAGACACTCCTCTTTTATTTATGGCAAAAATTTTGCTTTTAGTTACAGCATTTTTATATCTCACACAAAAATATGGTGTATACTCTCATTGTCTTGGTCTCCATAGCAAGTCTGTAATCTTGTAGGATTCACGAAATCAAATATAATTCATATCTGTGTCTCCCTTGTAACCCAGCCTATTATCATGCATGTAGTAGGTGGTCACTAAATAGTCACTGATAATAATTATGATTTCAAAACTCTGCCCACTGTGGCTCCAGTTTATCTATACCACACTTTCTTCTTTTCCACCAAACTGAACTATTTACTTCAAATTGGTCTCTTCATTCCTAACCTGAAACTTTGGCTTGTTCCATATCTTCCATTGGAAATGCTTTCCATTCCAGATTTACTTATCAAAATCTAAACCCCCTTAAAAGGAGGTATTGCCACCTCTTTATGAAGCTGCCTTTGGTATCCTTTCAAGAAAATATACACTCTTCCATCTCCACTATCTTTCTCTAAGAACCACAAGAGCCACCACTGATGGAGCACCTCATATGTGCCTGACAGAATTTCAGGCATTTTATATCTGTTATCTCATTGTAATCTTCAGACGAACTATGAGCCCACATAATAAAATTCTAAATTTCCATAGAGGAAGATGCTGACAGTAAAAGAATGTGACTCCTTTGTCCAGATCACAGCTATAATAAGTAATGAAACCAGTGTGGAAGAAATCTGGCTGACTCCAAAGCCTCTTCTCTTCCCACAGTATTAAAATTTGTTTCTAATGCCTTAGGATTTTCTGTCGTACTTTCCTCCTAATTGTAATCATACTTGTTAGACTGTGTGTGATTTTTGATAAAAGAGCAGAATCATGTCAAACTGTATTGTATAGAATAGTTAAAATATGCACTTGTAAAATTCTTATTTTGCTACCACAAGCAAGGCATTTTGCATAGTCAAAATATATTTCATATTGACATCACCATACTTGAGACATTTGCCCAATTCTACCTTTTTAAAACATACTGTTTTGGGGCCGGCCAGGTGGCATAATGGTTAAGTTTGTGCGCTCCACTTCGGTGGCCTGGGGTTTGCAGGTTCAGATCCTGGGTGTGGACTGAGGCACTGCTTGTCAAGCCATTCTGTGGTGTCATCCCATATACAGTAGAGGGTGATGGGCACGGATGTTAGCCCAGGGCCAATCTTCCTCCGCAAAAAGAGGAGGATTGGCATTGGATGTTAACTCATGGCTAATCTTCCTCACAAAACAAAAAAGTAATAATAATGCTGTTTTGTGTCATAGTCATATCCCCTACAGGATAGACCTTGAGGTTGGCTAGACTAGTGAGTTTTCAATATATATATATATATTTTGACGAATGAAATCTTACAAGGAAGCCAATAGGAAAGTACAGAGGAGCTGCTCTCTCAGAAGCCCTAGCACCTGCCCAGGACCCTCTTAACACCTTGCAGCAGCCCTTGATGCCACGCTGTGATCTAGAAATCACTGCTTTAGCCCAACTTTGTTTTTCTAATGAAAATCAGAGGGAATTTTGTGTGTGTGTGCATATGAAATTTTTGAATCTTAAAGCTTGTTCTTGAGTCCCAATTACAGTACTTTTGTAATAAACATACACCCAAAAATGAACTGAAGTACCTAAAACATCCACAAAACTGATAAACAAAAATAAAAACAAAGCCAAAGAGTACCCAAAGTACTTCACAAAGGATCTCTGGATGAACTGTCGAGCTCCCAGGATTAACTCGTTTCCTTTTCTCCTTTTGAGTTCCATCCATTGCTACTTGCTGCTATATACTCTATCTTCTAACCACATTTTGTTACTTAATATATTATAAACATCGTCTCCACACATTTGCTTATGTGGTCCCTTCTGCCTGAAGTTCTCTTCCTTCCCTCCTTTCTCTATTTAGAAGACTTTAACTATTTTTTTCCCAAAACACATAAACTGTGCCTCAACCCTCTACCTCACTCAACCTTGATGAGCAAAATTATCACTTAGGCCTATGTACTCAGCACTGTATATATATGTATTTTTATAATATTTACCACATTGAAATATCATACTCATATATCTCTCTTTTCTCCTAATTAGACAGAGCTCTTTTAGGGTGAAGGCTGTATCATAGTCATTTCTCATATTCCCATGCCCAGCATAGGACCCGGCCCTTAGTAGGTGCTCTAAAAATTGGTGAGTAGATGTCTAAGGAAAATGTCCTAAAATATCGCACTTCTCCAGCAGGTGCCACCATGCCATGAAAATATTTTGGCCTGGAAGTTCGCTGTTTTTGAGACATCGAGTTATACAAAATTAAATGAATGCCCTATTTTATCAATCTAATTGATATGCACTTAGTTAAAATCAAAGATGGAACGCTGTTGAATTCATTTCTGTGCTGTGAGTAGAGTGCACCTGAGGTTATGCACTCACGTGCTTGGAATACATTCTTTTCATGGCTTAGTGTTTAAATAAGGCAGCTAACAAGGCCAAAGTGAAAGGCTGGTTTAGCAACGGATTCCATTATAAACATAAGGCCTGTTTATGTGAAACTTCAGGAGTCTAAGGCAATGACCAAATCCTTCAAGAATAAATCAATATGAGGATTTTATGACTTGAAGAAGAGTTAGTGAAAATAATAAAGAAAAGTGAACTATAAATAAGGAAAAATAAAATTAAAACTGCTAAATCCCCAATAGGAACAAACATCTCTCAAATGTAATGTAGGAGAAAGAAGAAATCACCATTACCAGGTAAATTTATAAAGTGGAAAGATAAAACAAAAATGGCATATTTGCCCAGCTGACGTTTTGTCCTTGTAAACTTAGAAGAACACTATCTCCAACAGTACTCTGCATTTCATAAGCAAGGTGGAGAAAAGTCACTTAAATCAAAATCAAGGCTCTTTAGCTGTTAAGAAATATGTGAATTAAAATGTATTTTAGTTACTATTGCAGATAACACCCAGTGCTCAGCATATCCCTTGGGATATCTTTTCACATTTCTTGTGCTCTCCCATCCCCAGTCTTCAATAAGACTTCAGTGGCCAGTACCTGCTGCTGTTCTTCAGAGGCCAGCCATCTCAGGACAGGAGATAATTAACAAATAAAAATAAAGGTATAATATAGCCAACATTAATTTGTGCTAAGGAAAAAATACAGCCAGGTGAGGGAACATAGATGTGTGAAGTTGGTGTTATTTTAGACACTGTGGTCAGTTATCGTATTGAATACCAGGCTATTTTTTCTCTTATTTGTTATTTTATTCATTCATTTAGCACATATATAAGTGACATCTATGAGTCAAACACTGTTCTAAACCTTCTGAATGAACATAACAACAAAAATATAAAGTTCTGTCCCTTAAGGGGCTTGTAGATTACTGAAGGAAAATGTATACGTGTTTGTGTACACACACACACTATTATATGCACACATACACAATCACAATCATAATCACATGTGCACACACTGACAATTATACTATTATGTCAAAGTCTTTTGATAGAACTTCAGCATTAGAGGACATTCTAAGTGTCAGTCATTCTAATAGGACCTCAAAAGATCCATGGCTTGCATTGCTGGTGGTTTTCCCAAGATGAGCATTTACTTCTTGGCTGGTGGGAGCCAGTCAATTAGCTAGTGGGGAACCTTAGGAACCTTCGTTGACTCCTCAGTGTCTGCCTTTCAAGACAGCTTTGTTATTCTCTACTTGCTTTGTGCATTACAATTTATGTTTTTATTTGTTTTTGTTTTTTGGGGAAAGAAAGAATTCTGTAAAAGAGAGTCAACTGCTAGTTCTGGTAATGAAAGGAGAGAAATCAAAGGGGCCTTGAACAAAGATGGTTACTAAATATAATGCTCTAGAGGGCTCATATCATTTTTTCCAATTTTTAGAGTCAATAATATGCCACCTCTACGTTCAGGGGTTGTGAATGACCGGAGCCTGTGGAATGGACATAGTACAACGAACTCCAAAGATAAAGAGGACAATATTGCCTTGACAAAGGCTTCATTGAAGGTGAAATCCTTGAGCTAAACCTTGGAAGGTGTTAAGTGTTTGCCGGGTAGAAGGGTTTGGAAAAGAGCTTCCAATCACACGAGACAGCATGAGCAAAAGATCAGTTCACTAAAACAGTGTTTCTGGGCTTAGAGAATTATAGACACTTCTTTCTGGCTAAAGATATGTAGATTGGGTACAGGAGGCCAGAGGACAGAGTGAAAGAGATTCCTAAAGAAAGGTTTTGAGATATTCTAGACACCTTGGCTTTGGAGGAATATAGATTAGAAGAAAACAAGAAAGGCAGCAGGAAGGTGAGTTAAAAGATAGTACAGTAATCTGTGAGGGAACTGGATTTCCATTTTTGCACAGTGAAAATTCAGTGTTTTGCGTTCTATTATAGGAAAATTCCATCCAAAGTGTTAATTTATTGTCTTAGCACAGTTAAAGATAAAGGGGCTAGGGGCCTGCAATATATGTTAAAAAAGCATCCTGAGCGATCTGGTGGGTCGGCCATGTGCCAGGTACTATGTTGCTTACTTTTCATGCATAATCTCTAACCCCAAAACTTGTGGGACAGACTTTATACCCATGTCTATGGCTAAGGAAAATAAGTTTCAGAGAAATTAAATATACTGCTTCATTACCCAGCCAGAGTTGGAAATCCAACTCAGGTCTGACTTACTCTAAAACTCTTACTTGTTCCTCTATATCAAGTTGCAGCAGAGAGATATTAAAAGGATTAAGAGGAAACTAGAAAATTCTAGCAGTTGATCTCTAGTTACTTTTTATTATAACATAAGAAAGCAGTAAAGGAATAATACAGACAACCCCAGTCCCTTTTGAACTCATTTAGCTCCAAAAAATAATTGAATAAACATAGCCTCGCATCACAGTCATATTATAGAGGGAAAATCAAATCCATTTATTCAGTTGATTTATTTTTTCCTTTCTCATTCCCAAATGCTTTTGTTTATTTAGAGTTGAATTTGAAGTAGAAAGCAATTTTTAAGAAACCTACACATCCTTGTAAAGATTAATAGGGGCCAGAGGTGAAAAGGCTACATGCTTTTAGACAAAATGGATTTCCTACTATATTACCAGGTCAGAAAACATGAGAAAAAACACTGTGATATCATGTTTAAATTAAACAAACAGTGGTCATTATTTTTCTTGGGAAAGGTAAACATTTCGTAAAACTATGATTTCTTTGATAGTTTTTTTTTTTTTGTTAAATGTGACATTGCATATTAACACAGATTATAAGCTGGCAAGATTTCAGATTTGACTGGGCTGCCTACCAGTGAGCCAATAAGTGAGAAATTATTGGTTGTTGGCCAAACCTTAAGTGGATCCAGAGACTGTGGTGGAGTGGAGAGAACAAGGTCAATCAGGAGGAGTGAATGACTGGTTATTGAATTACAGAAGTATTATAAAAGCTTGGAGGCAAAAATAAGACCATCTCATCTCAGAAGAGAATAGTGAGGAATGAAAAGTGATAATTGGGGGCCCTGGTGCACAATATTTATCAATAATAGTATTATACTTTACTGGCTCTTTCTTTGCCATCTGGAAGAAGCCATCCATAACCACCCTACCTAAATAGTCTTCTTCAAGTCACTCTTTCACTCTTTATCACATCATCTTTTTTTTCACAGAATTTGCCACAATCATAAATTATCTTGTTTATGAATTTGTTTACTTGTCTATTTGTTTACATGCTATTTTCTAACTTGCTTACTAAATGGAAGCATCATGGGCTCAACAATCTTGTCCACTTTGTTCAATTCCTTGTCTCCATTGCCTAGAACAACTTGTGCTACAAACGATGCAACTCTTACATAAATGTAGTTTTTGAATAATTGAGTAAATGGATATATTGTTTGTGATGATTCAAATATCAGCTAATATATATTTTTTCCCCCAAAGCCCCAGTAGATAGTTGTATGTCATATTTGCACATCCTTCTAGTTGCTGCATGTGGGACGCGACCTCAGCGTGGCCGGAGAAGCGGTGCGTCCGTGCGCGCCTGGGATCCGAACCCTGGCCACCAGTAGCGGAGTGCGCGCACTTAACCGCTAAGGCACGGGGCCGGCCCCAGTTAGTATTAACATAAGTCAATATTTATAAAGTACTTAAAACAGATCTTTGCATATAGTAAGTAAAAATGTTTGTTAACTAAATAAATACTCCTTGACGGATGTAAGCTGATAAATCTTTCTTAAGCTAAATTAAAATCCTTTCTGATAAGTAAGAGAAGATATTTAATTCTATTACTAAAATCTTCAGGAATATGATTAATAGTTAATGCCCCATAACAGAATTTCTAGCTATTAAATTAAATCTTTGGCCTTAACTGAATCCCTGTCTTAATTTAGTTCACAAAGAAGGGAAATGCAAAATAGTTGCCCTTCTCTTATATTTCATGAAGTTTTGTAGTTCTTATGAGAGCATAGTGAATTAAAATTGGCTATTTATTTGTCAGTGTAAATGTTATTGGAGAGCAGACTGCATGAGAACAAGCAAAACCATCTATCTTATTACTTATCACTGTTATACCCTAAGAATATGGCTCAATGGCTGGCATAGGTAGGTGTCCCAAAAATGTTTAATGAAATAATGTGCTAATTTTGGGAAGAAGGAGGTATCAGGATGTTTTTATTTATTTATTTATTTTTTATTTTAAAAAATTTTTTGTTTATTGCAGTAACATTGGTTTATAACATTGTATAAATTTCAGGTGTACATCATTATACTTCTATTTCTGCATAGATTACATCATGTTCACCACCCAAATGCTAACTATAACCCACCACCACACACATGTGCCGAATTATCCCTTTCACCCTCCTCCTCCCCCCTTCCGCTCTGGTAACCACCAATCCAATCTCTGTCTCTATGTGTTTGTTTGTTGTTGTTATTATCTACTACTTAATGAGGGAGATCCTATGATATTTGACCTTCTCCCTCTGAGTTATTTCACTTTGCATCATACCCTCAACGTCCATCAGGATGTTTTTAGAATCTTCTTGAATCCTCACATAAAAGCAGATGGGCAGCTTGATAGATAGCAAAACCAAACCCATGGACAAGGTTTAAAGCAAAACTCAGGACAGATTTTTTCCCATAAACCTCAAAATAAAAATAGGTGGGAGTAAACCATTATAACTACAAGATCTGCATGCTATTGGTGTCTAAACAAAAGAAGGCAGAGGGAAGCAACAGAACATCTGACAATCTTGACTATGGGAGAACCACAAAACAGCCCGTACACATCCCCTGTAAGTCATGGTGAGCCATTTGAGAACAGAGGCTGACCCACCAGGACTACCTTCCAGGACAGGAACCCATGGTGAGGATAAACTGCTGGGAATAAAATCAAAATTGATCAGGAGAACAATAATGGAAACAAAGGAAAGAGAAAGCACAGATAGAAGTGAGGGCAGGAAAACAGAACCAAGATATCTTAGAAAGATAGCTGCCATATTTCACCATTAAATGGAAAGAACACAGGTAATTTTGTGAAGTTAGGACAGCTATAAATATAAGCTAGAAAAATATGTTGAGGTCAAATCTCATATAAAGAAACTATTAAAAAGAGAAAATAGAGAATAAGGAGCAGAATAATATCCCTAAAGGCAGTGAAAGAATGTCTGAACATGCTCAACAAAAAGAAAACAAAACAAAACCCCCTGCAATATATTATTTAAAAATGAGTTAGAAAACAAGGAAATGATACAAGATGTAAGAGGACATCATAAATCATAATCAGAAAAACTCAGGAATGAGGTGACAGAACTCATGTAAGAATTAGAAATTAAAATAATAGTTTAGAAGTGAAGACTAACTAGAAGGAACACAAGATTGAATACACACAAGTTGAAAATAGGCAAAGAAGAATCAACTAACAAATAATAAGAGATCCTGAAGAAGAATACCAAAGAAAGGTAATAGAACTAAAAATAAAATCTCTCATTCACATAAAAAAAGTTGAAATGAGCTAAAGCTGCATATTAAAAGATCCCATCATTATCTTAGAATATCAACCCAAAATGAACAACGTGAAGTCATAAGTTAGGAAAATTATTGCATTTTAAAGAAAAATAGATCCTTTGGTCATCTCAGCAAAAATAATACTTTACTTACAAGGAAAAGAAAATTAGATTATTATTAGGCTTTTCAACAGCAACGCTTTATGATGAAAGAAAATGGAAGATAGCATTTTGCATACCCAGGGAAAACAGCTGTAAGCCAAGGATGTTACATTTAGCAAAACTGACCCTCAAGGATAAAAGGGCTGGATAATCTGTTATCAGCATTCAAGAACTCAAGTAATCATGTTTCCACAGCTTTTCTAAGAACTCTGCTAGAGAATCCTTTCAGACCAACAAAATGCCTAGACAGACATCAACATAAGGACCGTGGGGAACATTAGGTACATAGCTGCTTTTATAACTAAGATTAATAAGAATTAAAAGGGAGATGGTATAGTATGTAATGACAAAAATTTCTTATGACGTGGGTATCGAGCAACCATAAAAATGAGATAGCATAATAAAAATAATTTTAACTACTTTAAAGATTCATGGTTTTAGTGCTGGTGGTTTTAGGATTAATATTGTTATTCTGAGACTATTGGTTATGTAATGTGGGGTAAATCAAATGGTTAATTTTATGATATTTAATTCTATCACACCCGATGTTCTCTCTTAGCTTTGCTCACAGAAAAAGGCCTGGAAATGAAGACCAACTCAGTAATGTTGAGCATGCCTAGTGTCCAGATTTTGGTTTGGGAACATTATTTACCATAAAAACAAAGAAGGCTTCTTGAAGGAATGGTTGATTTCAGGTTTGGGGCAGGAAATGTGCAAGATAGACCTGGAACATCTTGGCACACCAGATAGCAAGGACGTCAAAGATTACAAGGGTCATGTCAAAAGAATTCAGGAGCCAACTTAATGAAGCTTACACTGGCCAAAGATGGGATAATTAGAGCTTCAATGAAGATTGAAATGTGGTGGCTTAAAATCCATCACATATAAATAAATCCATGCACTCGTAATAATATGCAAAAGAAAAACAATTGGCCATATTCTAATGATGATGGGGGACAAATACATAATTTTGAAAATTAGACCAATAAAAGGGAAGAATCAAGCATTTATTCTACATTTTTTTATGAACTGTAAACTGGATGACAAAATAATAGATGAGGGGAAACTTTTCTTTATGGAATCATCTCAATTAATAAATGAAAAGTAGAAGATAGAATATCACCATTTTGTAATCCCCATGTTTCAGTCAGTTCAGGCTGCTATAACAAAAACACCATAGACTGGGTGGCTTGTCAACAGCAGAAATTTAGTTCTCACAGTTCTGGAGGCTGGAATTTCAAGATCAGGGTGCTAGGATTGTCGGGTTCTGGTGAGAAACCTCTTCTGGATTGCAGACTGCCGGTTTCTCATTGTATCCTCACATGGAGAAGAGCAGAAAGAGAAAGCAAGCTCTGTTGGGATTCTTATAAGGATACTGATCCCATTCATGAGGGTGCCACCCTCATGACCTCATCTGATCCTAATTACCTCCCAAAGGCCCCACCTCCTAATGCTGTTACAATAGAGAAAGGTAGGGTTTCAACGTATGAATTTGGGGGGGACGCAAACATTCACTCCATAAGATCTCATCAATAATCATCAAGTGCCAATGGCTGTCAACATCACACAAGAGCAAAACCCAAATATTATGTAGTTCCTGGTGACAATACACAATGCCACTTACAGTCTTGCCAAAGGAATAGCACCTGAGTCCGATGAAGCCTCTGCATCCAGCTGCCAACTTGCAGCTGGACAGAGGAATCTGAATTGCATCATGCATTTGCAATCCTCAAAATCCAGAATATGGGCTACTATTGATTAAATGGCCTGGTTTTTGTAAAAAGTAAAAAGCAAGAAAAAGAAAGCGATGGAGGACAAAACTGTATAATAAAAGCAATTAAATAGACATATCTGTTTTTTAAATTAGACATGTCTAGGGAAGTATACTTGAATTAAACTTTCAAGAAATGCAAAGAAGTAATTACTACAGAAGTTACTTTGTGGGGTTGGGGCTGTAGTTGGATGGGGAACATGTAAACTCTTCAGATGTGACTGGAAAAAATAATTTATCTTAGAATAATTCACTAAGCTATATAGTTGCTTTGTGTTATTTTTTTGTATCTCATGTTTTATTTTACAATTAAAAGATCAAAAACAATTGCTATTTCACCGGAGTTTAGGCAAGTAGGTCACAAAATGTCCGGAAAGATCTAGTGATGTGTAATATACGATGCAGAAGCATCGCAAATCATTCACCGATTACTCTTGTACATAAGACACTGCTTTAGATTCTGCTTGTTGTTTCTAGCCCAACTTCTTCAGTGAATTTCATATCCCATGGCATAGACAAAAAGCTGAGACATCATTTTAAGATGAATATTAATTCCCCTGTTTGATGCCATGTTTTGGTGATATTTTTCACTAGCAAAAATTTTACTGAGTGGCAACTATGTGCTGGGACCCTGTCCTAGGTATTTGAAATAAAAAGAGAAAGAGGAATGGTTTCACCACACAAGGAGCATAAAATACAGTTGCAAAGTGAGATTTTTTTTTTTATCTCATACAAGTTAAATTGCATCAAGATGTTCTCTAATTTTCAAGATGGAACCTCTTAACTTCAGCAAACTCCAAAGTAATACTGGGAATGAAGATCCTTGAGTTTATTTATTTATTTTTTATATATTAACCTAAATATTTTTATTTAAAAGAACTGTACTTGCAGAAACAAAAATTAGTGAGAAGAGGCATTGTAGAAGTCAAAAGGCAAAATAAATTTGTTCCCTGATAAGGCTGAACAAATCTTTAGTTGATATTAATTCAATCATCTGTCTCTCTGTCTCTTTCTTTGTTTTCTATTTTTGTCTTTTGCTTTTGGATAATATTAGATCTAATATTAGATCAAAGTGTAATGCTTGTTATTTCTCAATAAAAGGAAATGCTTCCTCGTAGTAAGTAATAAGAGTATAGGTGTGAATTACCTTTATTCATCAGCTAATAATATATTTCTTAATATTCTGGGTTAGTTCTATGTCTACATCTTGCATTTTCATGACAAGCCTCTCAAGTAGTTGTTATAAAATAATTCCACTTTGCAGATGTCAAAACAGAGGTTCAAATGGTTGTGATTTGCCCAAGGACATTCCAAAAATTATATTGTGGAGCTGAAGTTTAAGCCAAACCTTCTTCCTCCAAATCCCTTATTAGTCTTTCCAAACAGAGTGCTAAGGGACACATTTCAGCATCCTTGTCTTGTGTATACACTAGATGTTAATCATCTTAAAAATTTCTAGATCCTATTTAAATACTAAAGGAAAGGAAAGCTCTTTTTTCCTTCTAATCCACTATTTCTCTGCAGAAGAGATCAGGATTTAATAAATTAACACTTTTCCCCTGAGCTGGTTTCTTTAACTTTAATTTCCTTTAAAATTTGAGCTTCAGACTTATTAGTGACTGAGATAACAACAATAATTTCCAGACAACAGCACCCATCTATGGTATTCTTCAACTTAACCATTAAACCCTATAAAACGAAATCTCTCAGGACAAGTACAAGGAAAGATGGCAGTAGAAGGGGGTGAAAATAAGGAAATTATTCAAATTAACTGAGCCAGTTTAGCAAGCCTTCTTCTTCCACTGTTTTATTTTCCTCAGTGTGAAACATAAGTCATGATCCTGACTACTTCCTTAAGGTTAGTGTTCTTGCCTCTGCACTCATCTAGCACCCTGCTGGAGAGCAGGCAGGGTTAAACTGTATCCAGAGAGAGCTTTTGCCTTTATTTGATGCTAAGGACAAATAAACAATCAACTATGCAAATACCACAAGCGAGGAAACTGTTATCTACACATGTACTCATTGCTTAAGCATTTACTACAACAGCAAGGCACCAGCATGCTAATTGGATATTGTTTTCTGCACACTTGAATTTTTGGATAATTTTAATCATCCGTTTTCTAAACCTCCTTACTCTCTTCTTTTAAATAACCTTTATTCATTTTCTCTACCCAGAAAAATCTAAGCTATCAAAATATAGGCTTAAGCAGAGTGGCAGGCAAAACAGGAGGAAGGAGAGAAGAGGTTGAGAAGAAAGATACACTCCCACTCAAACCTGTTGCTGATCACATATTTTACACAGGTGACTCCCTGTACACATGGATTTGTGTACATTTTTCCTTAGAACATCTAAAAGCTGAAATTCACCATTTACCGACTTTTTAATATTCTGAATTGTTCTGAATTAATATCAGAAGTAGATAGAATGTATTTCCATTCTGCTAACTCTCCAACTCTCATCGCAATTCCAATATCCCCTTCCTTCTACTTGGCTCACACTTCAGTTAAGATAACTTGTTTAATAGACCATTCTATGATTCAAAAAAAATTTATATGGTTAGGAAATTCTTGCCTGTGTGGGCTTTTTTTCCTTGAAATTAAGTGAATTTAACTTGATTAAGAGAAAGCTCTTTGAAAATAATTATAAAAGTAAGAGCTTAGCAATGTAAAACTAGAAATGCCGCAGTTACAATTAGCCAGTGATAGCACCTTTCTATTAATAACTCTGTGTTTGTGCGTGTGTGTTATTGATGGAAGGTAGAGTTCTTTCTATTTCTGCCAGGTGGCCATGTTTCTTCAGTGGGCTCTGAGGTACTCCTGATCTCTGTTCCTGTTGTATGTGTCACAAGGCTCTACAAGGATCATCCCATTGCTTGGCCAGAAAGTTCTCTCAAGAGCTGCACTTCCTCGGTGGGAATTTCTGAGTTCACACAATAATCTAATTCACAATCTAAATACTTCAGGTATTGTAGATAATTGTTAAAGATGAAGGCAATTTTAACTTGGAAAGATTGCCTTCTCAGCCTTCATTTTCATTTTGGCAGCCATGGACGCTGCTGAAGCAGGGAAGAAGAGAAACCAGGGTAAGCAGTAGGGTTATGTAGGCAAGAATCATTAAAATTTAAAGGTTCTGAATTGAAAAATTAACTTACCATTTAAGAAAACTCAAGTGAAAAATTTCTGCCTCCAAAGTGGCTAGTTACTGAGGGTAGGTTCTCGGACAACCTTTGGAGAAAGCAACAGAAGACCTCCACTTTGGTTAACTTTATACCTAATAATTTTAAATGATATTTGAATATATTATGAAAAAGTATAGTAGTATAGATGCACTAGGGCGCTCAACTCTGAGAAAACTTGCCAACCAGTAAGTCTAAACTGGCTTCGCGTTTCATTTATGCCCAATGAAAGGCATAGGAAAAGTCTCAGAATCAATAGGAACTCTGCTGTGTGACCATCAGTGAGGTATAGTTATAAAAATTTAGCAAGTGCTGGAGTGATAGAGTAAGTGATCACTTTAGTAAGAGAGAGAGATGGTGAGTAGCTAGTCAGGATTTCTAATTCAGTGAAAGGACCAAATGACCAAAATATTAACTTTAATTTGTAAATAAAATCTGCTTCATCCATACAATGGAATCCAAAGCCATCAATTTGAAGAAAAAAAAAAAATCCATAAAGGATAGCATTTTCAGTGTTACAGAAAGGGAGACAAATTCACTGACAAGAATATCATTTCATAGATATTTGTGATTGAGAAAAACAAATTGTGGAACAGATTTATCTCAATCCCTTCTATATATATGAGAGGTTTTATAGAATTATCTCAATCCCTTATATATATATGAGAGGTTTTATTGTTTATACTCAAGAGAATGTTAAAAACATTTAAATTAATCTATTACCACTTCTGGAAAAAACATCCTCAGAGATAATGACCACAGGTCATTACTGTCATTTTTATATGAAGTCATCATGAACACAGCAGATAGAAATAAATAACTGCCAGGTGAGTTGCTGAAGCTAATGACTTTAATGAAGCCTTTGGGAAATGGGTTGTCCTGGGGCTTGGATTGAGACTTCCTCAGGTGTGTTTGGCAAGGTGACCATATTGACACTCGGCTGTTGCAAGTGACTTCAAGTTCTAGGGGAGTCTTTCTAATGTTATTTTGGGATTTTGATTCACATCAATTGTGGATAATTTCAGATTGTGAGTGAGTGTAAAGACTTTTCACTATATCCTAGAATTTAGAGGATTTTCAGCACATGTGAGTTTATATGTGTTTGATGTATATCAAAGGTGTGCTAGCTCTACTTCTATTTTGTGCTTCACTCTTCTGTGGACCAATGAATAATGGAACAATGATGATGAGATTATCATGATTATGGGAAAAAATGAAAAAAAATCAGAGATGTTGGTCATTACTGATGCATCTAAAGATACAATAAACAAATACTTGCACAGATAATCCATTCATTGTCCAGGTGGACTGCAACACCATGGTTGTCTCCAGGAATTGTCAGGAGTTATGAAGATGACTACAGTTATTGACATTACCAAGTGTCACTATCAGCAGGACTTACTGTAGGAGTCTGCTCAAACCCATGCCATCAAAATTCTTTTGCTTCTATAATTCTTGAAGCAAGAATTATAGCAAATAGTTGGGTGTGAAGTCTTATATGGAGAACTGTTGTAGTTTGTCAGTGAACATGTGACTGATTGCAGAAGAACACTTATTTCAGTGGCTCTTGGAGAGACAAGGTAGAATTCTGTCTAAGATAAAACTGATATAAATTTTCCTAAAATCTAGTATTCCAAAAATGGAGAATTGAGCCCTTCGTCAAGGAGTTCAATGAGCCTTCCTTTCTGACTTAGGTTGACACCACTTTCTTCTGTTTCTCTGTTTATTCCTAGAATGCAGTCCCAACAGTACCTGCAGCAGCGTCGAAAATTTGCAGTTGCCTTTTTGGCATTCATTTTCATTTTGGCAGCTGTGGACACTGCTGAAGCAGGGAAGAAAGAGAAACCAGGTAAGCAGTAGGGTTATGAAGACAAGACTTTTCATTGATTAATGTCCGTCTAATCCCACTACCTGATTTTATCCTTCCTCCTTCCCTTCTTCCCTTTCTTCCTTCCTTCAAGTATTTACAGGAACCTACATGACATTTCCTCTCATTTTCCCCTCACTGTAAGCCTTGAAATATAGATGATGATCATTAACACAATGGTCATATTAGCAGCTACTGTGTACAGAACACTGGCCAGCAAACAGGTGTTTTACTTGCGTTGCCTCTGTTCCTCAAAAAGAGTTCTGTAAAGAATTTTTGTTTAATCTTATATTTACAAAGGAGGAAACCGAGGCTCAGAGAGGATAAAGCACCTTTTCTATGTCACTCCCAATGTCATAAGTGGGCTGCGGAGCTGGGAGTCTGCTTACATCTGTGATCCACCACACTTACATTATGCTATTCCATCTATAAGATAGAGAAAGGAACATGGACTTGCACTGAAGTCGCTAATCTGACAACTGTTACTTCTAGTAGAATGTTTTCTCATTTTCCAGGTTTAACTATTTTTGACCATCTTCTCCTTTATAGAAATGTTTGCTTCTGAAAGGGGATGTCAGTAAATCACTTAGCACAGCCCCAGGCACATAGAGTTAAATTAACATTAGTTCTAGCTCCTTCCTCAGTTTTCTTTCTCCCTTCTCTTGGTCATTCATTGATTCAATCATTCAGCTAACAGCTATCAAGTTCCTACTATCTATTGGACACTGAAGATAGAGGTAAAAAGCACAGAACATGCAATTAAGGTGCTCAGGAATGAACTTAGTTGTATCTAGGAGTTAAAGAGTTTTCTGAATGTTTCTTATTTTTTCTTCCTTCCTTCCAGAAAAAAAAGTGAAGAAGTCTGACTGTGGAGAATGGCAGTGGAGCGTGTGTGTGCCCACCAGTGGGGACTGTGGGCTGGGCACCCGGGAGGGCACCCGGACCGGAGCTGAGTGTAAACAAACCATGAAGACCCAGAGATGTAAGATCCCCTGCAACTGGAAAAAGCAATTCGGAGGTAAGTCTCACCCCTGCTGTCCTCTTGATTTAATCTGCTCTGAGCTAATTCTTGCAATCTCCTACCAAGTGTCTTTTGAGATTGACTACTATTTGTTTTAAATGTTTGTTTTATCAGACACAAAATAACCAGACATCTTGCCTAGCTCCGAGGTTTCTCAACTTCAATGCTACTAACATTTTGGGTCAGATAGTTTTTTGTTGTGGAGGGCTGTCCTGTGCATTTAGAATATTTAGCAGCATCTCTGGCTTCTACCCACTAGTTTCCAGTAACACTCCCCGCCTCCACCAACTGTGACAACTAAAAATGTCTCCACATATTGCCAGATGTCCTCTAGGGGTCAAAATAGTGAAGCATTGCCTTACCAATAGGGACATAAAATATACCCTTGATTCCTCCTAACAGTGTTCATTGATCCCTCTTCTCTTTCCTTTCTTTCCTTCTTCTAAGTTCCTTTTATCTTCCTTTCCCCTTTTCTTATTTATTCTCCCCCTCCTCCAGATCTCTTTCTGTTACTTTCAAGCCCTCTCTCTCTTTGATCCTTCCTCCACACTGGTTCACAGATTTACTTCTCGAATCCGGCAAGGCTGGTCATAGCCACTTTTCATAGACTTTTCTCTCACTGACTATTGCCAGTTGTATGCTGGCCTCATCTACCCCGTTGAGAAAGAATCTTTCAACACTTCCAACCTTAAACATGCGATCGAATACCAAATTACCTGTTTTTTTCCACATTCTAGACTTTTTGTCCTTCTTAGCCATGATAGGACATGATGCCCCAAATGTTCTCACTGTTCTACAGAAATTACAGGCCAGTGAAGAAGGACAATGAATATACACACTACATCTTTTTCATTTTCTATAACCTTTGGGGTACTTTTTATGAATGGAGATAAGTTCTATAAAAGCATGGTGAAATTCAAAGAAGTTTGGTCTTAAATTGTATATGGGCACCATAAAGACCTATCTACAAAAAGTTTTAAAAAGTGCATCTTAAAGGACTTGTATCTAGAATATATAAAGAACTCTCAAAACTAACAATTTAACTAGAAAGTGGGCAAAGGACATGAACAAACATTTTACTGAAGAGGATATATAAGTGGCAAATAAACACCTGAAAATATGTTTAGTATCTTTTCTCCATTAGAGAAATAGAAATGAAAACCAGTGAGACATCACTATACAGTCTTCACATATCGGAGTTGCTAAAATAAAAAATAACACCAAATGTGAGAGAGGATGCAGAGAAGCTAGATCACTCATACGTTGCTGGTGGGAATGTAAAATGGTACAACCACATTAGAAAAGAGTACGGCAGTTGTTTACAAAACCAAACATGTGTTTACCATACAATGCAGTGGTTTCCCTCTTGGGCATTTATCCTAAGGAAGTGAAAACTTATATTCCTATAAAAATGTATACAAATGTATATAGCTGCTTTATTTGTAACAGCTAAAAGCTGGAAATAACCCAGTTATCCTTTAACTGGTGAATGGTTAAACAAACTGTGGTACATCCATATCATGGAATACTACTCAGGGATAAAAAGGAACAGACTGTTGATACAAGCAACTTGGATGGTCCTCCAGGAAATTATGCTGAGTGAAAAAAGCCAATCTCAAAGGTTACATATTGTATGATTCCATTTATATAATATTTTTAAATGACAAAATTATAGAGATGGAGAATAGATTAGTGATTAGCAGGGGTTAAGGAGATGGGAAGGGAGAAAGGTGGCCAGGCTATGACTATAAAAGGATAACCCAAAGGACCATGGTGTTGGAACTCTTTTGTGTATTAATGGCGGAGGTGTTCACTCATATCTACACCTGATAGTCACACAGAACTGAATGCACGCATACACACACACACACAAACACACACACACATGCGCAAATGATTCCATGTGAAACCTGAATAAGTTCTGTGGGGTGTATCCATGTCAATTTCTTGGCTGTGCTATTGGACTATAGTTATGCAAGATATCACAATTGAGGGAAACTGGGTGAAGGATATATTGGGATCTCTCTGTATTATTTCTTACAACTGCATATGAATCTACAATTACCTCAATACAAAAAGTTAAAAACAAAAGTCTCTATTTCGATGGTACTATAAGAGGAGATTTCTAAGATTTCTGTCTGGTCCTACCCTGCCTTTAGCGGAATGCAAATACCAGTTCCAGGCCTGGGGAGAATGTGACCTGAATACGGCCTTAAAGACCAGAACTGGGAGTCTGAAGCGAGCCCTCCACAACGCGGACTGCCAGAAGACAGTCACCATCTCCAAGCCCTGTGGCAAACTGACTAAGCCCAAACCTCAAGGTGAGCTCCTGCCGTTACACCACAGTTTTAATGTACATGGGCTTATGGACTTAGGCAGGATCTTCAGATGTGGAAACTCAAATTTTCCGGAAGGAAATCTTAGGTGAATTACCTTAAGTAAGGGATTGAAAAAGCCATATAGTGAGCATCACACAATTACTTTTCAACAGGCAGTTGATGAGTTCAGATTGAAGTCCTCTGCACAGATGGGGGTTTTGGAACCATCTCCCAGCACAAAGAAACAACTTAGCAAAACAGGCCAATTAAAACAGTTATGGTATGGTGGCTATATATACTAAGCCCTGAATTGGAACTACATCCTGACAGGTATGAACAGATTTATAAGACCATGAGGCAGAAAATTTAAAATCAAGTCTCTCCCAGATTATCCAACATATATAGTTTTCACATATATAGTTATTTTACATTTTTTCTTTTTCTGCCGCATAACTTGATTTGTTCTGTATTTCTTATACTTCTTTCAGAATCTTTACGTTTTATTAGTTAGATTAGCTTACCAGCTACATTTATCTTGGAATTATTAAATTATGTAGAGCTGTCTTTCTATTCATTCCCAGAATGTCAGACTCTGGTCTCATGATGGAGAAAGTAAACCAAAAACAAACATCATGGCCATGGTTTTATACAAACAGAATCCCAGCTGAGGGGAAATAAGGGGTATTAAACTGTTTTATTTCATAGGTGTTATAGACTGAATTATGTCCTCCCCACATTCCTGTGTTGAAGTTCTAGATCCCAGTACCTCAAAATGTGACTGTACTTGGAGACAGGGCTTCAAAAAGATGACTAGAGTTAAATGAAGTCATATAGATGGGCTCTAATCCAATGTGACTGGTATCCTTATAAGAAGGGGAGATTAGGCCACTGACAAACACAGAAGGAAGGCCAGGTGAAGACGTAGGGAGAAGATGGCCGTCTGCAAGCCAAGGAGAGAAACCTTGGAAGAAATCAACCCTGCAGACTCCTTGGTCTTGGACTTTTAGAACTCCAGAACTGTTAGAAAATAATTTCTGTTGATTAACTCATGTACTCTGTGGTACTGTGTTATGGCAGCCCTAGCAAACTAATACAGTGGGCCTCAGTGAACTCTAACTCTGCTCATTTTTGAGCTCTAAAATGGACCTGAAAATTCATAGTGGCCAGATTAATTGTAAGGAAAAACTCAGAAAAATGACCATGAAGCCCATAATAAATGAAAATAGGGGAAAAAATTCCCCAGATACTAAGGAGGATTGGCTGGCTTGCCAATGGTCAAATGGACTCATTTCGTAGGCCTAGGTCTAGAGTTGTCCACAGAAATGGTTACCTCCAACTGCAGGATGGCCAGGTGCAGGCTGGACCACAGACGATGAATCGAGGATGCAGGCTGCTCTTCCAGATCATGGGAATCTCTGCTGGTTGTAGTGTATTTGGAAGCAAGGACATGGGCCTGGGGTCAGTGCACTGAGTGAGCGTGCCGGCTTTACAAATGTCACTTATCTGGAGACAACTACACAGATCTAATGAAAATTAGTGAAACGGTTCCAAAACTAGAAGAACTCAGAGATACAGTTTTCAAATCAATTTATTTTCAACCCAGCCAGAGAACCAAAATATTCATCGTAAATGTAGAATGGCAAAGAAAAGGAATTAAAGAAGTCTCCATGTTCTAGCACAGTGGTTTTAAACTTGGACTGCACATTAGAATTTTTTATGGGAACTTAAAAAAATCACAGTGCCCAGGCATAACCCAGAACAACTAAATCAACATCAGTAGTTTTGAAAATTAAAATGTTCCTTAAAAGGTTTAAATATTGGCCAAAATTGAGAATTACTGCTCCAGTATAAAATTCATAGAGACCACACACATGCACGCATGCACACACGCACACACGCACACACTCTATCCTTGTTCTCTCCTATGCGTGAGAGAAACTGCAGCTTAATGGGAGAGGAGAACAAAAAGGGAGAGTGATTAGATGGTGGATGGTGGTAGGGCTGGGTGAATGTGAAAAATGTTGAAAAGCTTGGAATAAACAATACAAAGCAGGGACATGATCAAGACATATCCCTCACGATATCCAATAAATACGTTAAGTGAGGACTCCTTTTTAACTGGACTGGTGGATAGTTCACTTTTTTACATTTTCCCATCTAGTAGTGTGTAATGAAGGTTAAAAGTTTGGTTCAGCCTTTCACCCTGAAAAATGGTGGTAAAAATATTTCAAGTGGGTGTACATTCTGTAATTTTTTCTATATCAAAAATTAAAGTATATAATTAATCGAAATGGGATTACCTTGAATGAATTCTGTGTCACAACACTACCAGTTATGTATTTTGTAAGTCATTAAAATGCAACCTTCCTTGTGTGCATAACATACCTTTGTTGAAATTGACCAATCTTTTTCCTCTCAACAATGGAGGGTTTTATGCCTGCCATACTGGCAGCAGGCACTCTGCATAAAGAAAAATCTTATCTCGGGAGTTGAGCTGGGGAGATGTGTCCAATAGAAGATTTTCTTAATGGGACTCACACATACTTTCTATGACATATTTTTCCTGGTTTAAGTAAAAAGTAACAAGTGGCATGTGTGGGTTGTGTGTATTTCTGTACCATTTTTCTCAAATAACCACAAATGTATGTTACAGCTTTCCCTTTAGGTCTCTCTAAACTTAAGATAGCTCATATTTTTCTGATAAATAAAAAAGCAAACAATAATAATAAACAGAATATATTTTATCACTAGTATTGTTCTGTTTCCACTCTCATGCTTTGCTCTAGGTGTTTGACAAGTTACCTCATAAAGTTCCATATATCCTTGCCAGTAGATATTATTACGAAGGAAACTGAGGCCCACTGGTTAATTTGTTTGCTCAGGGTTACATCTCTAATAAATGACAGAGCCAAGATGTGGCTGACTCTAAACTCATGTTCCCTCTTGTACCCTGCTGCTTTCTCACCTAAATCACATATGGGTACAAGCCAATGTCCGCGGGTTTTATTTTCCTTTGAAATAGGAGAAGGTGAACTTTGTAAAGCCCAGTACTGACATACAAGATGACTCCCAATGGAAGAAGCCATTTTCTAGAACATTATTTCTAAAACTGTTCTGGAAGACATCCACCAGGATATAAGTTGCAGGAGGATGGGGATCTGGCCTATTTTGTTCTCTACTGAATCCCTTTTGCTTAGAACAAGGAGTAGAACATAGTAGGTGCCAAATAAATATTTGTATAATACATAAATGCTAAAGGGAAAAGAGGTTTCACACACTAAATCCCCCAAAGGCTGGTGGAAGCTGCAGTAAAGAAGTCATTTAAGTACACTTTTCTCGAAGTTATACAATTATAAATTATTTTCTTCCTTTATTCAGGAAAGAATAAGTCATCAATGCTTTCTCCTATTTTAACTCAGTACATGAAAAGGATAGAGAGAGAGAGAGAACTCACTAATTTTGAATCGGACACAGTGATAGGCACTCTTCATCATTTAATTTAAGCTTCAGAGCAACTCTATGCATTACATTTTATTCATCCTACTTTATATATGAGAAAGCATAGGCTCATAGAGGTTAAGCAACTTGCCTGAGATTTCACAGTGGTGAAAGCCACTGTGGTGGCTTAAGTGGTGAAACCAGGATTCAAATTCAAAGTCAGACAGACACGGAAGACCCACTGCCTTTTCAATTGCACCATGCTGCTTCTGGGTATTACAATCTCATGAAACTCTGGCCGTATTAGATAAATCTCGATGTCTAGAGGCATTAAGTGGTAGAGCTTCTGGGGACCTTGCCTATCATCTGATGTAACCCTCATGTAACAAATGAGGACAGAGAAAATCAGTGATTCGTCCAAGTCCATCCTATTGCTTAGTAGCAGAATCAGTTGCAGGTTTTGTTCTCTTTTGATGTCATTTTTCTGCCTTTTTAACCCGGTCACTGAACTCACAGCCAAAAAGTCCCTTTTCCCCCTCATTATCCTCATCAAACTCATCATCAGTCCTGTTTTGTTCATCTGCTTATTTGTTTTATAAAACTTTTCTGCTTGGTTTCTGGCCTCTTTTGTTTTGGGAAATGGTAGCGGATTGTGTGAAATCCACTGTGGTGTGGAAAACATGCTGTTTCCATTTTGGAATGGAATATAACAATGTTAGTAAGGATGTGACCAGCCAGCATTAAATTGAGAAAAGACTGGAGAATATCATTGTGACTTGATTACTAATAAGGCTAAAAGAGGAAAAAATTGCTTGGGGAGAGAGGACGCTTAATATGTAGAGTTGCCATTTAAACTCTGGGAAATGACTAAATATCCCACTTGCTTTGGTTAAAAATTAAAATTCATCACACTCCAGTCTAACAGCATTACCTCTTGAGGGATAGAAGTGGTCCTTCCTATTGCTGTTGCACAATTTTGTACAAACTCTACCCTCTAGCCTCAGTCCACAATTTCAATGATATCAGATAGCAAGTAGGAAACCTTTATCTAAAGATTCTCTTGTGTTGGAACCCCACTTAAACCAAGGAGAGCTTTTAGTCACCTACTTCTATATTATATACCCAAAAGAAGAGAGAATATTGATATTCTTATGTAGACATGAGAATTGAAAGATGCATAATTAGAATGTAGCTTTCTTGGGGATGGGGACAGGATTGCCTTGGAGAAGGTCATTGATTGACTGTAAGATTGTAACTGAAATTTGCTTAATTGCTGCCAGAATCTAGCAGGGATAAATTGATGAGCAATTGTGTTGGACACTTGAAATTCTAATTTTTTAGGAAAAGAGATTGAGAGTATTAATTAAAATTATTAATTAAGAAAATCTTGCATCTGTCAGGGTTTTTGGCTGCAGCAAGATCTAATCTAGCTAGTTAAGCAGAAAGGAGTTTATTCAAGGGTATTATATAGCTCACAGAATCTCCAGAAGGGGCAGCGGATTTGAGTTGGATCCAGCAATATTGCAGCAGAAGGCAACAGATCCAAGAGAAATGTCAAATGAGACCACAAATGAGTGATGTGGCAGAAACCCTCTTGCTGAAATTACCCACTACTCAGTACATATGATGCTAGGAATTGAACACTGGAAACTCCACCATAGCTGTCCCCCCAAAACCAGACCCTTCCATCACCATTCTGGCCAAAATATCAAATCTTCCCAAATTTGGCCCTTTTTTCTGGTTGCTCACTTCTACCTCGAAGACTTAAGTGTGCCTGCTTGGTGGAAATGAGGTCACATATAAAATCCTGCTGCAAGGGAGTTTGGGAAATGAATCTTTACCTTTCCAAACTTTACCTAAATATGAGAAGAGAAGCCGAAAGGGTCTTGAATTGGTATTTAGTGAGCAATCTGCCAAGGAGTATGCAGGAATGTCAGACTGTGTTGGAGTATGTCATTACACCTAACTCTCTCTCCTATTGGGCTAGATTAGGCATGGGCGTTTCTTGGGGAAGAAGTTGCCGAGAGTAATCTTATATTGGGACAGTTGAGTACCCCACTGTAGAAAGAGTTAAGTCTCTCCTTGTCGGAGCCACTAGTAATGTTTTGTTGAGTCATTACAGTCTTTTCAGTTTGAGAAAAATCTGCAGGGATAATTGAGCTGTGAACAAGCGGAGAACGTTGGAAATGGGTCAGCAGTCTGTGCTGTATAAAAGGTCAGAGCAGAGTACCCTTCAGAGGGCAAATAACTCTTTTCCAAGCCACTGTTTCTCAGTGGCCCCCTTGGAGGATGGGCTCACTGTAGAATTAGAAGATGGCCAAGCTAAGCGGGGCTGGCAGGATGGGCCCGTCTGCGGAGGAGCCCTGGCCCTTCAGGCAGTCCCGTCTGTGGGAGCAGGCACAGCCCAGGAGAGCAGGCTTCTGTTAGTTATCACTGGAGTGCAGAATCTAAGCTGAGACTGAGGCAGGGGCTTGTGTGGAAGGCCCCTAGATGAGCTGAGATTGTCTTAGGTGCCACAAGTGATATGGCCTAATGATTGTCTTGGAACATTCTAGAGTCTTGAGTTACTGTTGTCATGGAAATTATTAATTGTGATTTTTTAAATAAGTTACATAAATAAAGGGTATTGTGAAGCTCCTTTTGATATCGACAGGCCAGCAATGCATTCGTGTCAGCCTCTGAATTTGTCTGGCAGAAGGGTATTCTCAAATGGTCTCCGGGACCGGCAGAGGCAAGAGCACATGGACGGATGTCTATGTTACAGGTGGTCCAGGGAGCAATGTTAATCCCTCCTGCTATCCTGGGTCCACCAATTCACACTCTACTGTTACCAGATCCTTGTTAAATTTCCGTGCTCACGATAACCCCAATTCCTTTTATTTCTTCCCAGCTATTTCTAGAAGTTTGCCATCTCACTGCTCTTTTTTTTGGACAGTTGCCTAGCTGTATCTTAGGTTTGACAATTCATCTTTAAAGATCAAAAGAACGGCAACTGTTTAAGAGCAAGACTCAGCAGTGTGCGGGACACAGCATTTGGCAGCTGATTATTAAATGCGAAAGGGGGTCAGTAAAGTGATATTCCCAGCATTCTCAATTCTCTACTGCTAAAGAGATTCTTTTGTTAGTTCTTTTCAAGATAAAAAAAGTTCCCCAACATTTCTTTCTATTTTCTGGGCTCTGACGTGCCTTATGAATGAGCATGGCAGTACTCTGTGGATGGGCTGTGCTAGGCTGAGAGACTTTCAACTGTGTTGAGGGAGGTGAAGGGGCAGAATCCCACTGCAGGATGGCCTGGGATGGGCCCCCTCTCCCTTGGGACCCCCAACAGGGTTGATGGTTTCCACGCTTGCATTTAACCAGAGAGAGGCAGCCTGGGGTGCTTTGTGGGAATTTTGTTCTTCTTGATCAGAGGGAAACTCTCTTGTCCAATTTGGTCTCAAGAGTTTGATTTCTTTTTTATTCTGCTTGTGGAAATGATTTTCAATATCTATACTTTATTTCCCATCCATGATACTATACTTGAAGTGAGAAGATCTGTTCTGCCCCTTTCTTATTAGAATGAGAACTGTTTCATCTCCTGTAAATTAGTCTACAATGAATGCCTCATAGCATTGTTGTAAAGATAAAATGAAGTCATGTAGGTAAAACGGCTTGATAAATGTGCAATATTTTTAATACAAATCCTTCCTTCCAAATGAATTTCTTGAGGTGGGTGTTTCTCTTAGCACTTTTTCAGGCAAAATAATTATGGTGATTACAACAATAGTAATTATAGCTAATATTTATTGAGAGCCTAGATGTTTTGAGTATATTTTAGTACATTGCTCATACATTGTGCCATTGAATATTCACAAAAACTCTGTAAAATAGTTGCCACAATCAACCCCAATTTTACAGCTGAGGAAACTAAGGCTTCAAGAGGTTAGATGCCTAGAGTAAGAGTACCCAGCTAAGAAGCAGAGGGGCAGGACTTAATTACAGGGCAGTCTGACTGTAGATCTCCTGCGTTGTGCACAGCTCCTTCCCCTGTCTATTCAATACAGGTATCTCAGTTTCATATTTAAGAAAGGTAATGAATTCCAGACCCACTTATTCTTCCTGAAATCCCTTAATCATGGCTTCCCATCGGCAACAGCATCAGCTCCTGACTCCTTAGCGGGACCTCCTGTGCGGGCATCATCTGACTTGGCTCTTTCCTGGTCCTTGCTCCAGACACTGCCCATATGCTCTGCCTCAGTCACACCGACCTCCTGGAGATGGCTGAATGGGGCATGATTTCGTAGATGTCCATTTCTCTGCACCTGTGGTTCTAGAAACCTGGAACCTCTTCTACTTCTTCTGTGCTTCATACATTTCATTCTATAAAACCTAGCTTGTTCATTCAGCAAATATTTATTGAGTGAGTGTTACATGCTAGAGTGAGCACCAGGGATAAATTAATGATCTGTACAGACCTATGGCAGTAGGAGAAGCAGAGGGTAATCCCAGCGTACTGCAGAGACTGACAAATGCTGTGAAAAAGACAAGCATATGGTCCTTTGGCATTGTTTCCAATTTATTCATTTATTTGTAAAATCTATTAAGAGCATGCAATGGATCAGGCAGTGTGTTAGGTGCTCGTGATATTAAACAAATTTCCTTCCCTCTTACTGCTATGTTGTTAAATAGCATAAGCACTATAAGTAAATAAGAGTGACAAAAATAACTAAATAATAACGAACATGATAACTACATATTGGAATAAGTCGGCTTAAAAACTAAAGAGCCAGGTGTTAGAGTGATTGGGTTGCCTGGGGTGGTGTGGCGGGAGCTAAGTTACATAGAGTACCCCAGGAAAGCTTCTTGGAGAGGTAACTTTTGAACTTGGTCTTGAAGATAGAGAAGGAGCTAGCCACACTAGTGTTCTAAGTGAAACGAGGGGAAGTTCAAAGTCTCTGAGGCCCAGAAAGCTTGTTTTGTTCAAGGACTAGAAAAGAGATCAGTGATAAACTTGCCAGACTTCCCTTCCCAAGCATTAAGTCGCTGCCTTCTCTCTGAGGGCTGCCTCCTCTGATAAGACATTCATTCATTCCTCTGTAGTGACTGCAAATTTGAGTCTCCCAACACTGAACCTCTTGAGGGCAGGAGCCACATCTCATTCACTCTTGTAAGTGACTACGTGTCATAGTCCCTAGTCCATGAGAGGAACTTGATGAATAGTATTAACTTGAATGAATGAATGATGTGTCCAACTAATGTCCTAGTCTGGCTCAGCATTTCCTGAGCATACTAAAAGTAGTTTCTATTTATCGAGTATTTAGGATATGACAGGCGTTATACTAAGCCCTTAGCATGCATTGTCTCACTTAAGCCCCACCAGGACCCATCATTTATTCACTGGCTTCAAAAATGTACAGAGACATCACTGTTAAAGCACAATGCACTCACCTGGAGGAAGAGTCCTCTGGGTGTTTACTCCCATCCTTATTAAAGAATTTTTAGTCCTACTTGCCAGGACAGATGTGAGAACTAGGAACTATAAATGTTTGTAGGGTTTACTTCACACTGTGTGTCCGCTTTCATCACCCTTGGTAAATTCCACACTCAGAGGCTCATGAGCTGTTCACACCCAAAACAGCTATACAATAATCAGTATTAAGGAGGCTGCCTGAGAGAACAGTGTTCACACTAATTAGTTACTGGGTCAAGGGACCTTCTTTTTTTCCCCGCTGAAGTATTTGTATTTCTTCCCTCTACCTTCTTCTGGATTGAGAATTTATGCTTCGTGTTTTAAGTTGCAGCCGTTGTCATCAGCATTTCTTGAGCATCATAAAAGTAGTTCCCATTTATCGAGTATTTATGATATGACAGGTGTTATACTAAGCCCTTAGCATGCATTGTCTCACTTAATCCCCACAGCAGCCCTGAGGAGATCTGTTCACATTTTACAAACGAGGTCACTAAGGTTGCAACTTGTACAAGGTCACTCAGCCAGTGAGGGGTCAGGCTTGAACTTGAAGAACTCTGTGTCCGGAGTTCTTTTCCATTATATCAATGCTTCTCAAACTGAGATCTCTGTAAAGGATCTCTTTGGGTATTCCAAAAGGAATTAATAATTTTGATTTTTGTTTCAACAATAACCCTAAAACTTTAATATGAGCATGTTTGGGGTCATTTATGTTGTCGTGTCAGATGGTTTTTGGCTCAAGCTTGTCTTTATGTAATAATTGCCTGAAGCAAATGATAACTTTTAGTGCTGCGTTTCTCAAGCTGGGGTCCTTTAAAAGGGCTACCTTCCTCGAGAGCGAGACAAGCAGCGCAAGGAACCTGTTACACCCAGAGGCCTCCCAGGCTGGATTCAGGATTGCCTCCCCTCCACCGTAAGATTCATCGAGACCCTGGTGCTTCACAAGGATCAGAGAGACCGGTGTCCTGGTAACAGACGCAGCCAGTGGAGACACTTTGCACACTCCCGACGACTCCAGCCAGCTTTGCAAGCCTGCAAGACCCTCCAGGGAAATCAAGGCGGGCTGGCTGCTGCTCAGCACACAGGGGCAGGGAAAAGAAAAAAGATAAAGACTTTTTCTAGGGAGTAAACAATATGTGTAGAAGAGCCCATCGGAACTCCAAAGAGCAGGAAGCGGGTAAAAATTTTCCTGGTGTCCTACTGGCCAGCACACAGTGGGCAAGGCCCAGAGCTGTTCGCACCGTACATGGGCTAACGCATTCACAGCGCTTGCTCTTGCAAGGCTTTTGAAAATTATTTTCCATCTACAGAAAATAGAAAACTTTATTTTCGTGTCTTTGCCCAGACGCACAAGAGTAATAAATTAAGCTGCTATAAAGGCTACTGTCTAAAAATGTAGAGACGTCCAGGGGAACCTCTTTAGATCCAAGCTTTGCTGCTGCTGTAGACAGAGCGCTGGGGGCGATGGGGGGGGGGGAGAAACCACGTGGTGGGGAAACGGAGCTTACCGGCTTGAAGTCTGGAGGACAAGGAGAGGGGTGACCAGATGAATGCAGTGAGAGCTTGTGAAACCGCTGATGAGCATAAAATCCTACACTACGTGGTACCAAAGTCACATATTTAAATAATGTATATTTAAAAGTCTGGAGGACAAATTAAAAAGTAACAATAAACTCATATATATTTTTTAATTATTTTATTGAGGTTATATTGGTTTATAGCATTGTGTAATTTCAGGTGTACATTACTACATATCAGTTTCTGTATAGACTGCATCTTGCTCACCCCCAATAGTCTAGTTTTTATCCATCACCATACATATGTGCCCCTTTATCCCTTTTGCCCTCCCCCCACCCACTTCCCTTCTGGGAACCACTAATCTGTTCTCTTTATCCATGTACTTGTTTATCTGCCGCATATGAGTGAAATCATACAGTGTTTGTCTTTGTCTGGCTTATTTCCCTTAACATAATACCCTCAAGGTCCATCCATGTTGTTGCAAATGGGACAATTTTGTCTTTTTTATTGCCGAGTAGTATTCCATTATATATATATACCATATCTTCTTTATCCATTTATCAGTTGATGGGCACTTGGGTTGCTTCCATGTCTTGGCTACTGTAAACTCACATGTATTTTGCACCTCTACAACTAATGAGGGCACTCTGAAAGATATACAAAAATGAAAGATGGTGTGGAATCTAATTCACTGATGTATCAGTTTGCTAGCGCTGCTGGAACAAAGTACCACAGACTGGGTGGCTTAAACAACAGAGATTTATTTTCTCAACATTCTGGAGGCTGGAAGTCTGAGATCAGGGTTTCAGCAGGGTTGATTCCTTCTGAAGACCATGAAGGAAGGATCTGTTCCAGGCCTCTCTCTTTGGCTCATAGATGGCCGTCTTCTCCCTGTGTTTTCACGTTGTCTTCCCCCATACACGTCCGTGTTCAAATTTCCTCTTCTTATAAGGACAGCAGTAATATCGGATTGGGGCCCACCCATATGACTTCATTTTAACTTAATTACCTCTGTAAGGCCCTATCTCCAAATATGTTCATGTTATGAGGTACAGGGGTTAGGACTTCAACATGAATTTTTGATGGGGACATAATTCAGCCCAAAGCAACTGATTGTGTGTGTGTGTGTATATATATATATATATATATATACACATATAAACCAAAAAGAAAAATCCATTTAGGAGCAAATAAAAAATGACTTATGGAGCTGTACTTGCTAATATTTTAAATGTTCTGGAGTTTAAGCTTTTCTCCTTTTTCATAAATCATAATTTGATTTTCTAGTAGCACTAGTTGTATAATATTAAACATCAGATATAATAATAGAAAATAATGATGTGCTAAGTGGGTACTACTTATTATTGTTTATAATAATATATCTCATTTCTGACTTAGGCTACCAATATAATTCATAATATTTTATAATAAGAAAAATTTTCTACCTGTGCCTTTATTATTGCAGAAACAAGCTTTGAAACATTCAAATATTATATCAGAAATAAATATTCTTCTTTTCTGCTTTGATGTGGAAGAAGGCAGTGAATCTGTGTGTGGGGAGGGCACTGTTAAGAAGTATAAGGTCTTGAACATTGCCTACGAACTGAGGAAAGGGCAGATGCTTTTGCTGACCAGAAGAAACCTAAACACTGATTCCCCCCTCCATAGTTTTCTGTGTGTGTGTGTGTGTGTGTGTACACGTACATGTGTGCACACCCATTTAAGTATATTACTCTATTCTAGCTGACTTCTAGAGGTCTTCAGATTAACTTGGGAAAGATGGGAATGGAGTTAGGGCCAGCAGGATCACCAAGTGTGACAGCATATAGCAACTGTCAAACCAAACACGCACATACACACACACACCCCGAGTCTCTAACATAGGTATCAGAATTGCATGCTATTGTGCCCACAAATACACAGGCATAATTATACCCACATTCTCAAAGCTACCTATATAAAATTAGACATTCTTTCAGAGTTTCACTGGCTTTAGCTCTATTTTCCTCTCTTTAATTTTATTTAGTACTTAAAAACATTTTTTGCCAAAGGTGAAAAAGACAAAATTTAGCAGCTGAACATTGAATACACACACACACACACACACACACACACACAGCTTTTTGTTTTTCTTCTGCAACGATACACAAGTGAGAAAGCCCTGGATTAAGAGACTTACAGATGAAGCCTCTCTGATTCTCTTCCCTTCTGATACTGCTCTTCTTTCTCGTGACTCTCAGGGGAAAATTCCACAAAAAGGTTCAGCTGTTTTTACATTTCCAGACAAATGAATAGGTGTAGCTAGAACATAAGGATGATGTAGATGTGTTGAACTAAAAATAGGGGTTTAACTTGGTGATTTTCTACCTATATGTACACATGCATGTAGGTCGGATCAGAGAGTGACCCAACACACCATGATTCTGCTGTATAAAGAAAGTGCACCCTAAAGAGAGTCCCTTTCTTGATGGGTTGGGGAAGCTAATAGACATCTCAGTTGCTTCCCCTAAAGAAAGGGAAATGGAGAGACAGGAGGGAAAAGAGGCTGAAAAGGTTGTAGAGAGGAGTCTTTGGATGAGGGGAAAAGGGCTTAGTCTATTGCTACCAGGTGAGTTGCTTTGGAAAATAACTGACATGTTTAGGGATTTCTATTACACTTGCTCTATGGGGTTGATGAAATAATTTCCTCACCTCCTCCACGAAACCGTCAGTGAAATCCCTATGACTCAGTAGGGCTTTCGTAGCTGGGCTTTCATTGTTGAGCAGATGCAGTTAAGTGCTGAGTCACCTCTGAAAGTAAATGGGGGCAAAACAGATGTTGCTCAAGGGTCCAGACATAAGACATATTTAGTCTGTGTCTAGACACAGGTGCATATTCTCTTTCATTCACATCTACTTGACGTCAGAAAGCAAACATGTGTAGAAGGGAAGATAGTTGAGAGACAGTGGTAGGTATTTGGTTAGGAAACAGAGTTCATGAGCAAAAGCAGAGGTGGGCAGTGAGGAAGAACAGGTATCAGCATGCAGGCAGCACTGAGGGGCAGTCATATGTATGTACGTATGTATGTGTTCCCTACATATCCTAGAAGTAAATGCGTTGTGTCCATAAAAGTGGAAATGAAGCAAGTGCTTACTACAAAGTAAGAAATCAAAGAAGAAACAACAAAATTATTACATAGACATTGGACTGAACCATATCTGAGAATGATATATTAAGAATATTTTTTAAAGATTATGCTTTTGATTTTTAAATAGATAGAAATTTCATCCTCTATTGTGCCACTTAATACATATGTGTTACCCGAATTTAAACTGAAATATTGGGAAATTTAATGAATAGTGTCATGTCAGGAAGCCTAGCCAACAAGTACCTGGATTCTTGGTGGATCACTAAATTGTACTTTCATGTTCAACAAGCCTTATTATCAGTTCTGAGGCACAGCTGGCGTGGTATGAAGGATTAGAAATTTCCAAGTGACAGGGCAGCTAATTCTTAAGCACAGATGAGTTCCTTTAAATATGTTCATGAAGCATTAAAAGGATCTGGGTGATTCTCAGGCTTTTGGACGTATTTACATTGTGATAGTGCTCTTTGACAGTGATATCATCCTTTTCCTTGGCTGAGTTCTCATGATTTATTGAACGAGTCTGCAGAGGTTGACTTTAGTAGTCTCTAGGGCACACCTCGAGCTGTTGCTGTCCAGCTGGCACTCTTGACCTCTGAATCTGCTGTCTCCATTTCTGAGTGTCCATAGCTTTGCTTCCTCATATATGAATTCTACCTCTTAGAAAGTGCAAATCTCTTATTCCTATTCTAATCAATAGTTCCTCCCATTTGCTTAATGGCCCAAGGCCACTTTATTTAAGTCAGTAGCAAACAGACTTTACTTAAAATCTGGGCTCCTATCAATCATTTTATCTCTTAATTCCTTTTTATGTTTTCTGTATATACAACAGGTCATCTGAAAAAAAAAAAAAGGAATCAAATGAATAAATCTTGTTAAGCAAATGAGATAAGCTTATTCTAGAATTCTCAACTCTTCTGCTTCTTGGAATAACATCTCCCCTCAAGGTCTTTGAAAAACTCTTAAATTGATGTCTTTCTTTCAAGGCCCACTCCCAACCCTATTTCTCCCAGATTTCCCTAATATTGAAAATGGGATGTTTACCTGTACCAGCTACATGGCAATCCTATTCCTAAAGGGCCTGTGAATAGATGGGAAAGAGACGATTCATGCCATTTGATGATCTGCCTTTTGAGAGCAAGTTTGCTGTGATAAGGTCTCATATAAGTTGTCGATAAAAGTTTAAATTAGTACTTTCTTTCAAGAAAGAAATTTGCTAATACTTATCTAGAGCTTTAAAAATGTCCTGCCCTTTGATCCAGCAGATCTTCTTCTAATAATCTATACTAAGGCAAAACTTAGACATACAATGATTTGTCTGCAAAAACACATACCACGTCATTATTTATAATAACAAAAAGTGGAACAGGCCAACCAACCAACAAAGGAAGAAATATTCCAAAAATATGGGCTGGAATGACACAAAGGAATACTACTGCATCATGTTGCAAAGTATATGCGATGGCATGGAAAATAATACAACAGAATTTTTGGTATAATATACTTGATCAACTGTCAATATGTTCCTAGTTAAAGTATATATTGCATATATTCATAGAAAGGAAACATAAATTGAATTGCTGTTAAAAATGTTATCTCTAAATTGTGAAGCTATGAGTAATTTCTATTAACATATATACATATATATATTTTTATTTTCTATATGAGCCTGTATTACTTTTAAAACCAGAAAAGTAATTAATATTTTTTAAAGAAGAATGAGATCACTCAGAGATGAGAAACTCTCTCTTCCCTTCAGGCTAAATCTACTATAGACATACATCCCTAGTAATATGCATCTCTGATGTCATAGTAAACGAGCAGCAAGAGAAATAGGCATTGAAGCCATGAAAATGCCTGCCACATACCCACGATCTTTAAT
Source organism: Diceros bicornis minor (assembly GCF_020826845.1). NCBI lineage: Eukaryota > Metazoa > Chordata > Mammalia > Perissodactyla > Rhinocerotidae > Diceros > Diceros bicornis. Next base: position 85,405,926 of record NC_080742.1, on the reverse strand, counting down.
ACAAATACACATTTAAAGTAGTTTACAGTTTTGAAAGCCCTCACATACAGCAATCTTGAAAACATTACTTGTCATGTTAGCTCTATGAGAGCAGAATTTTATCTTGTTTGCCATCATATCCCAGCATCTAGATCAGCTAGATCACCTGATATATGGTGGATATAGAGTACATATTTGCTAAATGAATGTTTTTGAACAGTAGTAGTAAAATGTGATCTCAGAGGTTGTAATCTCACATGATATTCACAATAGCCCTCTGAGGAGGAGATATGAGGTTTTACTATTCTCAGTTTACAGGAAACAGATGTGGAATAATCGATTTTCCCAAGATCACAGAGCTGGTAAATGGCAGACATCAATTAGAACCGATTCTCTAGGTGAAGACTTGGTTCTCAGTACGACACTAACAGAGCTTCAATTTTCCACATAACCTTACTAAGCAGATGGCCGTGGTGCCACTTGTTACTTCAGTGTCCATCAGGAGTTTGTTTTCTATTCACAATAAAAACAATATATGGGCTCAGAATTTATTGTAGCATGGCTCCTATTAATTCCTATGCATTCTTCTCACTGCCTCTCTTCTTCACTATCAGCAGAGGCTATGCATTGAAAGAATTTTCTTGGCTAAAGTTTGAGTTTTATGCATAGAATACAGGAAAGATGGCACTCCAGGTACTATGATTCATAGCTATATGAGGAGCCTGAATTCTTTCTAGAGTATTTATTTCTAGGAAAGTGTTAGGACTTTCTGAATACTTTCAAACATATCTTAAACAAAACAACATGTCTCTGTTCAAATAATGCAAAGTTTTACATACCTACCACGCGAGAGATGAGTACTATCCTACATCAACTCAAAAACTGGCCAAAGAGAGGATGAAAGTTTGTAAACCCAGGAAGTTAAAACACCCCAAAGACATCACTGTGAGTTCCCAGTGCAGTGATGTCCTGGTAGGCATCATCCAACGGGACAGAACAAGTCACTTTTCAGGCAGGTGCCCTTTACTCTCACATTTTGGCAATGGCTCGTTTCCTGTTTGCATCTCTTTCTGCTTCACAGCCTCAATCCAGGTGGGGAAGAGTGACATGTCGCCTGGGGTGTTATTTGATGTGTGGCGTGTGTATACTTCCTTCCCTTGACTTGGGTCTTTTCAGTGTGAACTAAGGTGTCCTACTGTTTCACATAAGGATAGTGATCATACTGGCTCTTAAAGCCTTTGAAAGTAGCTGCTGTATGTCTCTATCACAAAGCACTTTGCTTTACCCAGTTAGAGCCCTGCTCCAGGCCAGTTCACGACCCTCACGCTCATGTAAAGATTTCTCTCACTGTAACCTTGAAAGGCTACTAAAATGGGATATTACTTTTACTCACAGAGTTAATTCAGCTTCTACTTTAAAGATAAGAAAAAGTGCTGAGAAATTTGGATAAATTTCATGTGTAGATGTTTGTAATTTTATTCTTCATAAAATATTTTTGTTTAAAGAAGAACTGAAATATTGCAAGATTCTGATTGAATTTACACTCTTTACTTTCCTTGGCAAATAATACTTTTCTATATATTAATGAGTTGACCCTTTTCATTTCCCATTTAAGTGTTAATTTCTTCACTCTGCACGCAACAAGTGTTTCAGGAGCACGTATCATGTACCAGGCACTGAAGACGTGGATGCAAAAAACAGATATGGTCCCTACCCTCAAATGAAGGAGGAAATGCATATTAAATAATTAGGTACAAAGTTAATAGTTCAATTCTAATTTTGGTAAGAGCAATGAGAGGCACAATGGAATTATCTAACTGTGGGTGAAACCTCCTTAGTCTAGGAGTTCTGGGAAGGCTTCCTTGAGGAAGTGAAATTGAAGCTAAGCTCTTAAGGGTGAGTAGATGTTGGCTAAGCAAAGTTGAGACAGTAGAAGTAAAAACATTCAGGTAGAAAGGCCATCACATGTGAAGGCTGAGGTGGAAATAACCAAGGACTATTCAAGGAAGGAATAAGGAAGGACTTCAAGGAGTAAGGAAGATGGGTGTAGGGTGAGCCAGTGAAGCATGTGTTCTTGCTGTGCTACAGATTTATTTGTTTCACTAAAAATTTACTAATCAGCTATAATGCACTAGGCACTGTGCTATGGGCTAGGGATATAACAGTGAGTAGACATTTTGCCCTCTCACAGCTTATATTTTGGTGGTGATGACAATACTAGAGATAAGTGCTCTGATAGGGAAAATAAAGAGATAAGACTTCTAACTCAGACCAAGAGGTCAACAAACTAGATGTGGTATCAAAACTGGTACCTGAAGGACAAGAGTCATTAACAAGATCGAGGTAGCGGTCGTGTGGGGCTGATGGACTGAAGAGTGGATTTGAAGGCCAAAGACTAGGAGAGAAAAAGAATGATGTACTTGGGGAATTGAAATAAACATAAACGTAGAGATTTAAGTAAAGGGAGGTGATTTGAACAAGGGCGAGATATAAGCACAAAATAAGACTAATAGGCATTTACTACAGATGTGATGGTTAATGGAGGCAGTGCTATGTTGTGCGAAGAGGTCAGACAAAGAGTCACAGAATGGCCTTTCATCTGATTCTATTGCTGGATCACTGTAGACATTGAGGAATCACTGACACTCTTTTGGCTTTTATTTCTTCATCAATTACATAGGAAAGTTGGACTAGGTTCTTTCCAGATCATAGATTCCATAATAATATTTAAAAGCCCTCAGGTAGACTGGGTAAAGCTTGAGAGGTTGTTCAAAAGTTTTTGAGGCCACAGAGACAAGCAGTGACAAAGCTCATTTAGTCTCAGTAAGATATACATAAAAATCACACACAAAAAAATGTTTTTGATTGGAAACAATATTACCAACCCAATTTTCTTCTTTATTCTCAAAAATTTGAACCCAGGTATGTGAGAAATCAAATTGACCTCATGTAAATGCAATTCTTCCTTCTTTCCACTGCTTTTTATTGCAGACTTCTCATTTTTCTATTTAGATTGAACCCAGAGTGGACTTAAGGTCTGCAGTGTGTCAAAGGAAAGCCATGATGACTTGCCAGTTGTGTCAAAAAAATAAATTATTGGCATTGTGCAGATTAAACGAACAATTTGTTGGCTTCTTGGCATTTTTAGCAAGTTGTTAATTAATGAATATAAAATGAATGTCAGGCTCAGGTAACAGAGAGAGAACGTGCTCTTGCCTTTACCAAGGAGAATTGAGGAGAGATTTCCATTCCCAAAGTGTTTTCTGAAATGAACAACCTACATTAGCTAGATCAAATAGTGCCCAATATTCAGAATAACTTCAAGTTTTATGAAATAAATGTATGTAAATACCTCCCAGTATGACAGCCATTCAGACTTACCCATGAAATAGAGACATGCTAGCCAAAATATGCAAATCACTGCCACAAACATCCACTCTACTGGAGAGCTAGAGGATTACAAATTACTGAGGCTTCCCCAGTAAGACTTGGAGAAACTGAGACAAGGGAAACCAGAATTATATCCCAGCCGACACCCTAGATTATTCCCTGATGATACCATCCTAACATACAGCTGTTGCTTAAAATGTCAGCCCAAGACTGTGCATTATTACAGTCAGATACTGACTGTTTGCTCAGAAATTAAACAGAAAATCTTCTTTGACCTTATAGGTATCTTTGAACTTGGAAGTTCTGGTCATCTCACTTTTTATTGGTCAAAAGGAGACATGACAAGCAAAAATAGAGAGAGTGAAAAATTAAGTCTCTTCAGTATAGAAAGGGGGAAAGCTAAGGATAGACAGGAACAAAATGAATACTATGAGCTGAAGTTTAGCAGGATTTTAGCAACTCTTGATCTAATTGTGTATGGTGCACCCTTGAAGCTTTAGTAAAAAAAGCTTAGGACAATTACTTTGTACAGAAATACTACGTCATCTACTATATAATGGACTTTGGAACTTATCTGAAGAGGTGGTGAGGATAAGAACGAAAAAAGTTCAACCTCTGCTTAAGTATAAGCTGGGATTTGTACAACATTTGTGGCTGGCATCATGTCCCCTCTCATCGTAAGCCTTAGGGCCCTTTTGGACACAGGCCCTATGATCCAATGAACAATGCCCTAATCCGTGCTGGCCATTGTTTTTTTCCTGGTATTCCTCTGTTGCTTAGCATTCAATGACCTTCTCAGTCAATAAGTCATGCTAATGATGAAGAATATTAACTATACAGAGAAATGACCTCTTGTTCTTAGTCTTTTATCACACTAATGATAACTGCTAACCTTTATTGAGCACATGCTATTGTGCCATGTTCTATTCTCAGTGGATTTTATACAACTCATTTAATTTGGATATTAACCCTATGAAGTGGTAGTAGTCATATGCTCATTCACAAGTGAGGAATCTGAGATACAAATACATGAATTAACTTTCCCAGAGTTTCACAGTAACTTAGTGATGGAGCCAGGATTTAAGCTCTAGTAGTCTGGCTCCATTGCCTGTGCTTAACCCATACATTTCTGCCACTACTGTGGGCCAAATGGGGAAATGATCTCAGAAACATTTAGCAATACCCTTTCACTTGCTAGCCCAGTGATTCTGACCATTCTCACCTTTGGAGCCAAAGTTGATATATCCTATACTGCATTCTCCTATGCTTAGGAAAAGGGAGATGGCAAGATGACTGAATGGGAAAGGAAGGAGTATTCTGATTTAAATCCTCATATTTTTACTTTACCTGGTTTAGCCCAGGTTCATACATTCCATTTGCTTCATCCAAGACTAGGAGGGTCTTGGATGGTCAAAGCTCCATGTGGTTGATAGCTGGTCCTTCATATATGAATAGATGGCCAAATACATAAGCAGAGGGCAAATCAGCAGAAGCACTTTGAAACTGTTTGTCAGAAAAAATGCTTCTCAGCAGTCCCATGGAAAGGGAATGTGGGAAATGAGGGGCCGAGCAAAGCTCCTGCAGCTCTCCACTGAGCAGTGAACTGGCTTATTCTCTCAGAGACGCCTGCTGTGTTTCTGTTTTCTAAGTAGGACCCCTAGACAGTATTTTGTATATCAAATGGGGGCAACCAATAAGATAGCAGGCATTTACAGGTGTTCACACAGAGGCAGGCTGTATTACTCCTGCTTATTTTCATAGGCACTCTCCTGGCAAAAGCAGGCATGCGCAGGCACACGCACACATGTACCATTCCTATCCACCTAATCATTTCATTCCTGGCCAATTATAAGAAAAGTGGATCCCCCTCCCACCATGGCTTACTAATGTGATGCTGTTTTTCTCTTGCTTTTGTTTTTAATCACAGCAGAATCTAAGAAGAAGAAAAAGGAAGGCAAGAAACAGGAGAAGATGCTGGACTAAAAGATGCCACCTTCTGTGGAACATGAAAAGGACATCAGCAAACAGGATCAGTTAACTATGGCATTTATACCTACCGTAGGCTTTTTATTCAAAATTATCTATAGCTTAAGTACACGATAGGCAGAAACAAAAAGAAAAAATTTTTGTAGTAGCATTTTTTAAATGTATACCATAGTACCACTAGGGGCTTATAATAAAGGACTGTAATCCTATTTAGAAAGTTGACTTATAGTACATGATAAGTGGTAGAAAATTGAGGTAAGTTTTTTGAAGTTATGTGATATTTTACATTTAAAATCTTTTTTTTTTTTACATTTTTTTCTTTTGGCAGCAATTTAAATCTTATGACCATGTAAACTACTTCTCTTGTTAGGTAATTTTTTCACCTAGACTTTTTTTCCCAATTGAGACAAATATATACTAAACAAAGCAGCAATAAAATTATAATCATCCTATTTGAAGAAAATATCTTGCTTTCTGCCAATGGATTGAAAAAAATAGTAGTCGGCAAAATAGGGGGAGGCAGGCAGAGCATGCCCTAGTTCCATGTTGACTTTTTTTTTTAAGAAAAGCATTAAAACATGAAGTTCTTTCACTTTGGCAGAAACGTTTGTTTTCTTGATGAAATTATTTTTCCATCTGAGGAAAAAAAACTAGGAAAATAAATCAAGGTGATGCTGAAAAAAAGGTGCTTTTGTGTGCAATAATTTCATATTGTTACCCTCCTGCCTTTGTCACCTACACTCCCCCAGACAACCTGTTAGCAGTGAGAATTTATCACACCAACTAATTTATTCACTCTTGGGCACAAATGTTACAGAGGGTTTTATATAGATGTAGATATAGATATAGATACATGTAGATATAGATATCTATATGTCTCTACCTATATATTTTTAACTTTCTATCAATATTTAGTAGGTTAGACTATGCTCCTCAATTGAACAAAAATCTCGAAGTAGTCTAGGGGTTAGTCCCAAAGTAGTCTAGGAGTCTAGTAGCTAAGAAAATGCTCCTCTTATATTGTATAAATCTGGGCTTGCAAGTCCAAATCAGGATCAGAGTAACGGAATGCAAAATGGTAGTTTGTGCTTAGTTTCCATAAACCAAGAATTCCTACTCTATTATCTACCACATGAGTGCCAAAGACTAACTGTACAACTCCTTTATCTGCTGGGCTTTAAGCACAGTCTTTAAGTAAACAAGGCTATGGTACTATTATTCAGAGAAATAAAGTCTCAGAAATAAGATGAGATTAGCTTCAAAGTATTTCTCATGAAATAGCCACCTCTAATTTTAAAGTGATAAGACTCAACAAACAAACACCTATATATTAACATAAATCTAAGAACATTTTCAGAAATGATAGTTTCAACATATGCTTGGCTAGCCGTAAAATAATTACAAACTGGTCTAATGATGCAGTCAGTGGCTTCAAAGATCAACTGTTTTTACCATCTAGTCAAAGACTCCACTTCAGCTAGGAATGTGGAGGGGTCCATATCTCCCCACAAAATCAAAGCCAACTGCCAGTGGAGAGTAGAAAAAGGAATGGACTTCTGGGCGCGTACACTGAACATTTTATGGACTGGTGCTTAATAAAGCAGAGTACCTTGTAAAGTGCAAATGACAGAAACATGAATAGTGAACGCAGTCCTTTTACAGGTGGACCTTAATAGGAAAAAAGTACTCGTGGAGATGGATGGAGGAGATGAAAGAAAGGCATTGTCTTGAGTGGGTTTTTTGACAGCAAAGTCCCATAAGAATATGGATGCTGAAAGAGTCTGCAGCAAATTTTGTTAGCCTCTCACCTAATATTGCTCCTTCATCATCATTTAGCCAAAACAGCAGCCCGTGAATCAGTAATGAGCTAAGGTGAACTAGAACAAATTCTCCCAAAGGAAAAATAGTCCTGTAAATAATTGTGGCATGCCCCTTTTTTCACAGGGCTTGGCAGGAAGCCAGGAGTTCTCTGCTGTGTTAACAATGCTTCCTAACAAACCATATAACTCTCTGACTCTCTGTTAAAGCAAAGGTTGGAATGCTAATCTCTGTTGCATAGGTTATGAAATTAAACTTCCTCTAAGTCTTGAGAATTATCCTACCCCAGCCCCAGCTTTAAACATTTGCTAAATCTCACTGCAGTATGGAAAACACAAATACAAAAGGACAAGCTTCAAAATACTGATTCTCACGAATAGGAGAAAACAGACCTTCATCAGGCACTTCATCGAGTGCGCCAGCAAACCCTCTCTTCCCAAATGTTCTGAGTTTTATGAACTTTACCCTAAAGTTCATTAACCCTTGAGGAAGGCGAGGGAAATGTAAAGAAAGCTATGTTTCCTTAAATGGCCTTAGAGTGAAGATGAGATTTCCTTCCAATAATTAGGAGGGCACAACGCAGCCTCGCCAAAACCCTAGCAAAAACAATCCTTCGGTGATCAGTCAGTGTCCTCGTTCAGCTCAGTGATTGCATCCTCCACACTTGTACTCTGGTGGACTTTCTGATTTATCCTGAATATATGAATGCTGTCAACTCGTTATATAGAGATGTTATCAAGAAAAGGATCTTGGGTAAAGACATTTTGACTTCACATATGACATCCTAACATCTAGTTAACTCTGTAGGAGTAGAACTCCAAACAGAACTTAATACTCCAAATATTTACCAAGGAAAGTTGTATTACATTGTGTGGGTGAGAAGGCATGGGTATAAAAAATTAAGTAACTTTATTTGTGGGTCCTTTACTGTAAGGAGTCTTATTAAAGGAAAGAAAGGTTACAGTCCTTTTCCCATTGAGAAGATAAATATTTCTTTAGGACTAAAAGATACACATCTTTTTCCACAATATGTAACTCTTGGCTCCATAATTCTGAAAGTCTTAAGTTAATTATTTTATAACTTCTTTAAATTAAAAACAGAGGTAAATATGCTTTAAGAGGCACTGAATAAGGCAGTAAAAATACTATCTTTCACAAATTGAATTATTTTAAAATAGTTCCCAAAAGTAAAAATTAGAACTTTATCAACCTTTAGTCATGAGATTTTCTAATGGAGGCAAAGGGCTTTCTTCCCATTCATCTTCTCCAAAAATAATAACATCAACATCCCTTGGAAGAAGAATATCAAAGCATTCAATCTCTCCTTTTTTTTCTGACTTTCTTTTAATTTAATTAGTTTTAACTCTTAAGCTTTTAAAAGTGGAATTAATTAGAAGGCAAAGGTGTAGGGAAATAATTTTGCAACACTTCTCATATAAACTCAAATTTTAGATTCTTCTTTGGAGTAAAACAGGCTCTTCACCATCTACAAAGTTATTTCTGAGTTGCAAAACTTCTCTCCATGTTTTTCCCTGTACTACTGTGTTTTCCTCCTGTATCCCCAATCTTGGCTGCCACAGTCAGACAGACACAAAGTGAAAGGACACTTTTTTCTTGCATCTGGAAACCTTAGCAACAGACAATAACTGCTCCAGGTCTGTCAAATAGATGCATTTTCAATCTACTTTTCAAAGAGGAGACAGAGTCTTGGAATATATTTACACAAGGAGAAAGGGACATAATGTTATTCTGAGCATCAAGCAAGTAATGCCGACCTCAAACTTACGTGGACTCTAATTCCCTTAGAAATAAAAGACATGGAGCATTTTAATCAGAGAAAAATATATCATAATTTTAGAAATCCACCCCCTCCCCCACTGTTTCTGTTCTTTCCAATCTTTCGCTTTTCCAGGCAAGGCAGCAAAAATAAAGTAAAATGCTCAATCCTGTTAAGGTCACAAATAAAATAATATAATTAAAGAATATTTCAACACAAAGGAATGCAGAGTTACATGTGTTTTTTTTTTTTGAATTTAAAAAGAAAAATAAAGAACAACTAATTCTGAATATCTAATTTCTGTAAAGTGATTTTTTTTTTAAAGGACAAAACCTTAACAGGCAGAACATTGATGTATTTCATATGTACATATCCATTAACTACTGTGTTAAATTACTCATGGGGTTGGCTAAGGAGGTTATATATCTAGATTAATGCCACGTATTTCCTTTTGTTCTTTGAAAATGTGCATGGATGCAATATGCTTTACATTAGAGAATGAAAACATGGAAAATCCTGACATCATATCCATAAACTCCTTGGAATGGATGGATCCCTTGGAGACTATACAGCTAGAGCGACTGTATTCATGCACTCAACTTGCTCTTAGTGGGAATACAAATGTTACACAAAGCAAACTCATCACTGAGAATGACTTTTTTCCTGTCTTTTGATTGTCAGATCCACGAAACACAGGACAAACAAATCTTCAAGTACGTTAGTTTATGAGATTCTTGAAGAATTACACGAATACGTCAGTTACTGTAAATGATCAATAGATTGAGATGCTTGCAAAAAGTGATATGAATTTTAGACTTGTAAGTTCAAAATTTGCATGCCTTTAAGCTAGTCTCAGCTAATAATTAAAATTCTTACTAATTTATTTAGAGATTCACCAATCTACTCTCTTGTAGCAAGGATGAAAGGAGACCTATTAGGGATCTGTTCTGGGATGTGGTCAGGTGAGTGGGTAAAATGTGTATAATTGCTCTAATCAAGCATTTCTGAAGTCTCCAAATTCCTTCCCTCTATATAAAGCTAAAACATCTCTGACCATCTAAGGTAATTTTCTTTGCGCAGCATTTGGTTTAGGTTTGTACTAATTAAACTAGGAAACGTAACCAGTGCTGGAAAATTGAATTCAGACTTTCTGGTGAATGCATCCTTATCAAGAAATTTGACCATATCCAAAATAAGATTCCATTCTCCTAGGAAGTGCACTTTTAAAGTCTAAGTGCAAATATTTTAACAAATATCATTTGATGTTAATTATATAGATTAATAGAGATTAGTTAATTTCTGAAAATCTTTTTGAGTAAATTTCCCCTTCCAAATTCTGATGATACATTTCACTCCACAGGCTATGACTAGTTTAAATTCATTAACTAATTTATGCATTCCTTCATTCAACATGTTTATTAAGTGCGCGGCACTTTTATAGGTGCTAGGGATGCAACAAAGCAAAAATGAACACAAAAAATCCTTGTTTTCATGGAATTTACACTTCCGCTGGGGACATAGACAATGAACACAACGAATAATGTTTTGGTTATATATCGCTGCATAACAAAACACCTAGTGGCTTAAAACAGTGGTTGTTTTATTATCTCATGACTCTCCCAGTGGGTTGACTGAACTCATCAGGGTGGTACTTTTGCTTCATGTGTTGTTAGCACGAGGGCCTGGGATGTCCAACGTGGCTCACTCACACGTCTGACTTCTTAGTGGAAGTAGCTGGAAATTTGGACTCAAGTGGGACAGTGGACGGCTAGGCCTCTTTCTTTCTCCATGTAGGCTCAAGGCCTCACTCTTTCTACATGCACTGTCTCTCTCTACAGGGTCTACAGCAGAGTAACGAGCCTTCTCACATGGCAGTACAGAACTCTCCAAAGCACAAAGCTGGAAGCCACCAAGTCTTCTTAAGGCTTAGGATTGGAATGGGCCCAGCCTCATCTGTGCCTCATTCTAATGGTTAAAATGAGTCACAGGGCCAGCCCAGATTCTAGAGGAGGGGACTATGTAGGGAGTGAATCCCAGGAAGCATGGTTCATTGGGGGCTATGTCTGGGGACAAAGCACACAGAAAAGTAAAATACATATTAGATGGTGGTGAGCGCAATAGAGAAAAATAAAACAGTGAAGGCAGTACGTGGTGTTGCGCAAGTGTTGCCATTTTAAATGCAATGGCCAGAGAAGGCCTCCTGGAGAACATGACATTCAAGCCAGCAAAAGCCTGAAGGCGGTGAGGGAGCAAGTCATGTTATCTGGAGGGAGAACGTTACAGGCAGAGATAGCAGTAAGGGCAGTGAGAGAAAAAGCTCTGGGATGGGAGTTTCCAGCATATTCCAGGAAAGGCAGGGAGCCTGTGGATGAAGTAATCAAAGGGAAAAGGAGTAAGAGATCATCAGAGTAACTGAAAATGAAGTCAGCACCATTGAGGTTTGGGCACCAGAGGAATCATTTTATTTCTCCTGTGAAAGACACTGCTTCCTCAATCAAGAGAGGCAAAGTAGGAATGTTGGCAAGAACTTTGGTGGTTCAAGTTTCTTCAAATCCTTACTAATATAACTGCTGAACAGTTCATATCCCATTATATTCCTCAAGATTCATGTAAGATATGTGGCAATGTTCTCACCCAACCTTATCTAATTTAACAAGCTGAATGCTCCATCTCTGAGTTTGGTTTTCATCAACCTCAGTTTTGTGACAACTAGTAAAAAGAGATGCTTGGGGCATGGTGACAAGAAGACTCTGGAATTTAGTGCATGCCTCAAAATGAAAATTTTAACATTTGAGCTCATAATTCCCTCAGTTTAATTTATCCAGCTCTATTGCAAAAGCTACAAGTTCCTAAAAGTTTCATCCTTAGTGTTCCAGGTAGCCCAGTCCATAACCTTATTTACCAGCTATCTACTATATACCATGGACTCTTAATTTCCTATCTTAGAATATTAATGCCAGTACCATTGTTTTTTATGACATTTTAGCTCAATAATTAATTCCACATACTCCATGATTTCTGAGGGTCTGTGCCCTACTTTCCCCCAACAGTCTCCTGTATGCTTTTGTACTCATTTCTGCATCATTTAGTGTTCTTTGGTTGCAAGCAATAGAAATTACTGTTCTTAAACTCAAGTGTGTGTGTGTGTGTGTGTGTGTATGAGCACAAATGAATTTCTTGAAAGGATAATCATAGCTCAAATAATTGAGTAGAAGAGCCTAGGGAAGGATGGAAGATCAGAAGAATGTTAAGAAAGAATAAGTACATAAATATTCGATGTATTTATCTGATCATCTGAGTATTCCAAGAGTTCCTCACCTGACTCAGTTCCGATCACTTTTGGTTCCTCTGTGTCCTTGCATTCTTGGGACATTACTCCTGGGAATGGGACTCTGGTTGGCCTAACTTGGGCCACATGGCATCCCTGTTGTTATAAGTCCATAGTCTTCAGATTGGCAGCCCACTAGAATCACATGGAAATATAGTAGAGCAATTCTTCACAGAAGGGCACACTTGTCAGAAATAAAATGGAAATATTAAAAATGAAGCAGTAAAATATTAGATTTTAATTGTATTTGATATTAAACCATTAAAATTAGGAATACTAGCAAGTAAGCATTGGGTTACTTGGTAAGCATTGGGTTCAACATGGGTTGAACCATATTGTGCATGAATTTGAATGCAAAGGAAAGGAGCTTGTTAGGCGATAAAGAATTGTTGATTTTTTTTAGTATAAGACCGAAATGAGTAACAGTATTTACACTTGAAGAGTTTTAGTCTGTCACCTGGAAGTGGTGTATAAAATACATTTGAATAGTGAAGCACTTAAGATGGGAAGATAATTTAGGAAGTTATTGGAATTTTCCAACTGAGAAATAATGAAGGCCATTCGGATCTGTCATACATTTTGCTTCTGGCCACCCAGTCTCTCTCTTGATTATTTCTTTTTCTCTTCTTCTATCACTGTTGCCTTATTATTTTCTTTGTGATCCAAGGAGATCTGACTTAATAACACCTTTGTTTCATGGTTTGGGAGCCTAATGTCATATAGAGTAGATATTGCTCAGAGAGTGAAGCAGATTTACAGAGCAGACCAGTTGTCATAAACTTCCTGGTTCTCTGCCTTCATAGCCTTCCCTTCCCATTAGCATGAATCAGGTCACCTTGACAAGCAGACTTAGTCCCGACATGGGCTTTGTGAATCGTCCTCTCCTGGTTATTTAAGATGATCTGCTTCAATAATAAGAATTCTGCATCAAGCCAATCTTGCTTCTCTCACGCTCACATCGTGTCCCAGGTGCAAGAATTAGGATCATGCCTTACACCTGAGATAAATCCCCCATCTCATTACCCTTTTCTACACCGTCCTTGATTAAATTCCTTGCAGTCTGCCCAGTATTCTAGCTCTTATAAGCCCGGGCTCTTTTCCTTGCTCAATACCCCTACCCCATCACACCATCACAATCCTAGGTGCAGTCTTGCTCTGAATCTCTTACCACATCTGAACAGATTTGTCTGATGCAAATCAAATCTCCAGGCCAGGGTAGATGCCCATATATGGCCTGATAGCAGGATACCTTCTGCTGTGTTCCCTGGGCTACATTTCAGCAAATATTTTCACATTTTCCCTGATGCTAGCCTCTGACCAACCTGTGGCCTATGCCTATATCTTCCAGATTCTGAGTGCTGGGTTCTGTCTGCTGGACTGGACTTTCCTCCTACCATCTGCAACTTTGTCTTCTTTCCCACCACCTTCCTTTCTTTTCATTCCTTTCAGCAGCTCCCATCCATGTACAGAGATGTCTGCCTCCAGATTTAAGTCTGTCTGAATTGTCCCTACATACTTGAAGTTATCCCTTCATCTCCAGGTGTGTGCTGAGATAGGGGAATTCATTTCAATGGGAGAGAAACAGACAAAAGGGAGAGTAAAGAAAACCATAGGAAAAGGGAATGTAAACATTCTTGATTTTACCCGCACATACAACAGTAGTAACTGTCCTAGTATCAATTACATAAGAATCCTACAGAGAGCTAATAGATGGAGCTGTTTACCCGGAGACTGTTGGAGAACTAATTTGATAGAGAAAGGAGTGGGAAATGCTAAAACCAAAATGATAATTCTAATGTAGGGGTTCTTAACATTTTTTGTCCCATGAACGCCTTTGGCAGTCTGGAGAAGCCTATGGATCCCTTCACAGAATAGTGTTTTTAAATGCTTAAAATAAATTATATTGGACTATAAATGATTCCAATTATATTGAAAAACAGTTGTCACTATACTAACAAAACAAATTTTTGATATGGAAACATTTTGCTTCACTATTTACCCATTAAATAACATGATCTAGAATTAAGTCTGATAACTACTGAAGATAGTGATACATATAAATGATATGTGTAGATATCTGCAACAACTGTAACACGATGTGACTATCTGTGATTTGTAACACGATGAGACTATCTGTGATTTCTATTCATGATAAAGTCACAGATTCTGCTAATTCTGTTGTGGTTTGTTGCCACATTTGCAAAGGAAGAAAATGTTAAATTTCAGTTCAGTTAGACATGAGTGAAAATAGACATGATTTTTTTTTTCAATTTAAGTCATAGACCCTCAAAGTTACTTCAGGTACCCATTAGTTAAGAACCCTATTCCAACAGAAATCACAATCATGGGCAAGATTAGAGTGTTGTAACCAATCTATGTCAATTGTGCTACTTACTGGACCCATTCACTATTTTATCAGACTAGGATCTGCTTTTCTTCCCAAACACTAGGATGCCCTTCCTGTCAAGCCCCAAATATACCACTTTCCTTTCTCCCCAGTGCCTTCCTTCCTACTGTTTCTTTGTTTGGAATGCTAGTCCTCCTTGCATTAGTGTAACCATGGTATCCTCTCCCAACTCTTTAGCTAGCTTCCTTTTTACTCGTTATTCTCTCACTCATACACTGGTTCATTCATTAATTCAACCAACAGTTTTTAAGTGCTACAAAAAAGGCATGTTACATCTCTGTCCAGGCGAGATTCCAAAATCCATTCCCCACCTAACAATTCTTACACTTTACCATCTCATTGCCTAATACTCACTTCTAATAACATTTCTCATTCTAGTTACAATTATATACTATGCACATTTACAGATATGACGATTTCTTCTGGGTGGATAATATTAACAATAATTTTCTTTTCCTGTAGATCAAATTCTATAACGGATTTTAAAATGTAGAATCCTTTGAAAGCAATATTAATAATAATAACTTAGGTTATTGAGTGCCTGCTATGTACAAAACACTGTTATAAGTGCTTATTGTGGATTATCTCTTTAATTTGCACAACAATTCTGAGAGATGGGGGCTATTGATAGCTTCATTTTATAGTTAAGGACACTAAGATGCATAGAGGTTAAAAGGACACTCAGTACTGAAGAACAAAAGGAATTGTATCAATAGTTAAGTTCTTAGCCACTTTTCCACCCACCATTACGTGAAATGAAAATTATATAAATTAAAAGTTATATGAATATATATTATAACATTTAGCCATATTTAAATAAGGACCACTGGACTCCATTCTGCTATTTGTATATAAATTACTGCTGGAAGTTATTAGGTCAAGCAAGAGCTGTAAAACACAAGATAAGAAGATGAATCCCACAATGCCCTTCTTCAGGTGAAATGTGTGAATACCAATTTTCAATTGTACCTGGGGAGTAATTTAAACATTAGTGTATATTATACATTAACAGCAGCTATAAGTTTTGGCATATTATATTTTCTATTGTAATTCCTGTCACTGTGTCTGGTTTGTACTTTGTTATAAACATATTCTTGCTTTCTTTTTCTAAATATAAAAGAATTGTTTTCACTTCGATGATGAGGCAAAATCCTGCAATTCCTATTATAATTAAAGAACGATGATAGTTTTATCAGGTTAATTCAAGAATTGTAGACTAGGGAAACAAGATAAAGAAAAACTACCTTAAGAATTGCAAACATATTAGAAACATTTACTAGATTCTTTCTGGTAACTCTGCACTCATTGTTTTTAAATGAGTCTAACAAAATGAAAATATATGAGGAAAAATTAATAACCCATCAACATTTTCATGAGGTTAATTAATGTTAACATTTTTACACGTATGTTTCCAAAATATCCTCTGTGTACACATATATACAGGAGCTCTGAAGAATGCAGCCAGATCAGATTGGAATAGTAGATTTTGGAGGGTATAGCCAAGTCATCCTTATTGGGATTGATTCACATTCTAGATATGAGTCCACCTTCTCTGCCACTGTCATTATGCAAGTGCTTACAGAATGCCAGACTTACTGACGACTCTCAGAATATTGCCTGGTACAAAGGACCCATTTTACAGGAAAAAAAGGCATTGCAATTGACAAGTGACCACAGGATCCACTGATCTTAGTATATGCGGCATCGTCTGAAGCTGCTGGCCCAATAGAACTTTAGAATGGCTGTTTAAAAACTCAGCTAATGTGTGAGCTTAGTGACAACACCTGTGGAGTTTTGGCGCTGAATTCTATGACAAGTAAGGTGCCAGATTTAGCAGTGGTCATGGACTGGGCTGGTTAATATTCAAGGGGATGATGAGGCCCCCAAGTAATAGAGGCCAGGTGTTGATGCTTAAATGCCAGCAGCCAGGAGGCTGTAATTACCATAATGACCAGCAAGACCTGATTGGACTTTATCTTCAAGAAGTTTTTGAGAGGATTAAGGGAGTCTGGTGTTCCTAGAGGCAAACTGGTAAGGCAAGGTGTCAACAAGGGTGATGCTGAACATCTGCAACCAAGAAAAGGTAAAAATAGAGGAGCAGGAGGCTGAGTGTGTTTGCCCCCAAAGTAGTTGTGATTCCTTGTTCAGTTACTAAATCTGAGCTAATTTTTATATTCAGAACCCAACAACTGAAAAGATGTTCAGGTCTCTAGAAGGAAAAACTGCAACACTATGACAAGAAAATACCATAAGAATCCCTTTAGTTCTTCCCCAAAGGGAACTATGGACCCTTAAAAGGGTGACTTTACACTGGAGAAAGGAGAATACCTAGACATTTTGAGAAATGTTGACAGAGTGTCTGACTTGGACATTGATACCCAGAGACCCAAATCACTATTCTTCCCCACCTCCCACCTCTGGCTTGAGTGGGGACTTGAGGGAACAAGTAAAAAATGAGGCCCTGGATAAAGTTCAAGTCACAGTGGGCCCATTCCACTTAAAGACCCACCCAGTGGTCATTTTTCCAGTTCCAGAATGGATAATTGGAATTGATATGCTTAGCAACCAGGGTAACCCCCATGTTGGGTCAGTGGCCTCAAGTAACAGATATCATAGCAAACCTCTAAAACTACCCTCCTATTGCAGCCAATGTAGTTAATCAAACACAGTATCACATCCTCAGGGTGCACAGTAGAGATTAGTGTCACTGTTATAAACCTAAAGGATGAAGGAGGAAGTGGTCCTGAACCTCTCTCTCTTTAATTTGACAGTACGGCTCCTGAAAAATCTGACAGGATTTTGAAAAATTCCTGTAGACTACTGCCAGCTTAACCAAGTAGAAGCCCCAGTTGAAGCTGCAGTGCCAGACCCGATATTACTGTTAGAGCAGATTGATGATGCCTCTGGTATATTGTAGGCAGCCATTGATATGTCAAATGTGTTCCTTTTCTATTCCAATTAGAAAAGAGAATCAGAAACAGTTTGCACTTGTGGAACAGACACTATTTATTTACAGTTTTGCCTCAGACTGTATTAACTCTCCCGTTCTCTGTCATAATGCAGTCTGAAGAGATCTGAGCCACCTGGACATCCCACAAAACATCAGACCAATCTATTATGTCAATGATACCATGCAAATCAGGCAGGATGAACAAGAGGTGGGTCCTATCGGGAAGACCTTGGTAAGACACTTGGGCTCTGGAGAGTGGAAGATAAGGCCTATGAAAATTAAGGGAACTGACACTTTAGTGAAGTTTTTAGGGGTCCAATGGTAGAGGGCTTACTGGGATATCTACCACTCTAACGTAGAAGACAAATTGCTGCAGCTTGCCTCTGCTGCGACAAAGAAAGCAGGGGCCTGGTAGGCCTCTTTGAGTTATAGAGATAATACATTCCATACCTAGCAGTTGCCGCTCTGGCCCATACACCAAGTGACACATAACTGTTAACATTGTGTAGACGTTAATTAAGAATGGGCTCAGTGACAGGTCCAGGCTGTGGTGCAAGCAGTGCTGAAGCTTGGGCATTATGATCTAACAGGCCCCATGGCATTGCATATGCGCGTCAGTAGTGGGAAAAGACACAGTAGGCAGCTATGGCACACCCTAGGGGAAGAATTACAAGACAGGATCTTGGGATTCTGAACGAAGCCAATTCTTGCAGATTCATTGTACAAAATTTACATCACCACTGGTAGAGTATGGGAGTTTCCATTACTCCTTGTTTTTGTCAATGCTTGATGTTGTCAAATTTCTAAATTTTTTAAAGAAATGAATGCAAACTTGACTAATTTTAAGACTGTTTAATATGATTCATATGGAAAGAACAGAAAATAAACTTATTTTCTAAGCATCTTTCCCTGTTGTAGATGGCAATTTTTTATAAGGTAGGGGCAAAGTAGCTGACATCCAAAGTTCCTTCTACTCAAAATAATAATTTTAAAAATCAGAGAAAGCAAATCTTTACAATATGGAAGGAAGGAAGTTTCAGAAGTTTTCATAAACTTTATACCAATTGATATTTAGAATTATTTCTTTTTCTGCATTGTTGATTACTCCTACCTCATATTCCTCAAAATACATGATAGTATCCCAATTCTTGATATTAGGCATTTAGGTAGTAAAATTAGAAAAAAGAAAGAAAGAAAAAGATATATAAGTAAATAAGTAAATAATGATAACAGTAAATTTCAGTAGCTGAGGTTGACACATTCAGGACTGTTGAAGATTACTTGCCCCATGCTGCTGTATTTGGCTATATCTAGAGGATACTAGAATATCTGAAGAAAAAATGAAAATTCCATTCAAATGTTAAATGGAATCATAGATGAATGATCATATTCTTTACTTTTCCTCCCAATGCCTGTTTTTATATTTAACATCCACCTTTTGTGGCTGAGATTTTTTCACTTGTCATGAATCTTTCTTCTCTGAAATAGAGATCCTAGATATTCCCCTAGGCTCTGCTAGCCCATGTTATCTATGAGACCTTAAGGAGCCCACAGCTACTGTCTATGTGATGGATGAGGTTAGTTTATTCTGAAGAAATAGACATTAATCTCTATATAAGAGAGAAAATTAATTTCATGTCAAAGTGATTATTCCAGCCCTAAATGTCATTATTTTTCTTATTTTAAATTAATACTAGGGTGGGAAAAATATTATACTATGGGTTTTTCACTTTTTATACACTACTGTCTTTTTTAGTGTTAGTAATAAATGTGTGGTTCCCAAAAGGAAGTGATATTATTCCCAAGAATCATAAAGATATTTTTTTTCTGACATCCACTTTGAACTCAGCTTCCTTAATGGCCGACTGTCATGAACTCTGCTTCATAATTCTTAATCATGTTTCTCTTTTCAGACTTGTTTTAAGTTACCACATTTCAATTTCTAATCAATTATGTAAAATTATTTTTACCTGTTATCAGTAGTTGGAGTCTACAGAGAGGAAGTCTCCAAGAATTTGAAAATAAATTTTAGAAAGAAATGGATTACTGTTTGAAAGTGAATCTATGTAATCAATGTTTAATAGGACACACACAAAGGCAACTTAAAAAGAATGGCTGTTGGATCAAGGAATTGAGTGACACAAGATTGATGTCAAACAAAGATGTGCCAATCAGAACCTGGTGTCTGGTGGTGGTGCGAGGAGGTGAGAAGGATGGTCAGCTCGGGGAAAGGGGAGTTGCACTAGCCCATATTGCAATACCATTATGAGCATGCTCCGGGGAGGGAGAAACACCAGCAAAAATACCTCGCACATCCAAAACCACCGATTTTACAGAACTGTTCTCACTGAGAAAATATCCATACCTCATTTACGTCTACATACGGAAAGAAAATCAATGCCATGTCAAAGTGAGTACTGCAGGCTGAGATATAGCTATTTTCATCACTATAAATTAATACATGGAGACCACGATCTTATATTTCAGCTCTACAACATGATTAATGTGAGTCCACTCTGCCGTGTGTGTCCAACGTTAGTATGCTGATAATTCAATCTTTGAGCTGTTGGGGTCAGCCCTTGAGCCATGGAATACTAGTCAATGTAATGCTGCCCCGTGGGATAATTTCTAGTGTACAGCTTGCTTGTTCCAAGTAATAGTTCTGTTTCATGTAACTGTTTTTCAAAATTTCTATGGTTCATATGGGCCATTAAAATTACTAGAGTAGAAAGTGCTCTGTATTAAATTATTTAAAATATCATCAAACTTCATAGTAATACAATACATTTTCATAGTAATACGTACTTCTTTACTCTGATATCTATTGGGTTGAATAGAATTAAACCCAAATTAGGAAACACATCAAAATTAAACTACCAGGAAATCTCATTACTAACCAGTGGACTGCAAAACAAACTTTAACAACCTTCTGAAAGAAGCTTCTTCTCACATTTTATGAGAGTAGAGAAAAGAGAGACTTCAAGATGATAAGTGGGGAGAGGAGAGTTCTTATTATATTAAGAAAAATCTTCGAGTCTGGAATAACACTTCTTACAGTATTTATATGAGCTGCATAAAGGCTCATAGAAAATGTGTGTATAGACTGTGCCATTATCAAAGGGTCTGACTGTGTTTTGGCTACCTAAGAGGTCAATTTGAGAAGGAAAATGTCATAGAGCAGAGATGAATAAAATGTAGCAAAGGGAGATTTATTTTCTTTCTGTCATCCTGTTGCATAATAGGCTCATTTTTAGTGATACTCCAATATACCCTAAGCACAGTCAGTATTGCTATGGAATAAAGTATATTGGAAATGTGGAAAATATATAAGAGATGTGGTCTTTCTATCAATATCTTGATTAATTGGATAGAATCCACAACAAAGTGAATTTGCCTTCTGGGTTTCCAGCAAAATCTCTCACATATTTTTGCTAATCAGAAACTCAAATTGAACTGTCCTATCTTAAATTTATTTATTTAAATTATTATTTATTTAAATAAGTAGTCCAACATATTTCCAAATGGGTGTGCACATGTAGATACCCCCCCCACCCCACTCCACTTTTGGCTGCCTCAAAGAACAAACCATGGCCTATGCTGCTGTATTAGTCTGCTTGGGCCGCTATGACTAATTCCATAGACTGAATGGCTTAAATGACAAACATTTATTTTGTACAGTTCTGGAGGCTAAGAAGTCCAAGATCAAGGTACCGTTGGATTTAGTGTCCTGTGAGGGCCCTCTTCCTGGTTTGCAGATGGCCTATCTTCTTGCTATATCCTCACACGGTGGAGAGAGAGACTAGAGAGAGCGCTCTCTAGTCTCTGTCTTCTTATGAGGACAATAATCTCATCATGGGAGCTCCACCCTCACGACCTCATCTGAACCTGATGACAGCCCAAAGGCTCCACCTCCTAATACCATTCTATTGGGGGTTAGGATTTCAACATGTACCTTTGGAGTGGGGTACACAAACATGTAGTCCATAACAGCTGCTGTAGATTAATTTCTGCCTAACGGTAACTACATATTTGATACCTTTTGTATTACATCAAAGCACCACATAGCAGTGCTGAACAGAAATGAGATCCTTAATACATATTCAATACTGAGAAAAATCCCAAAGACCTCTCTGATGAGTTTTAAATCAATACTCATGGAGTTATATTAAAGGAGTTGTTATAGGAGAATGGAATTATTCTAGTAACAGTTTTTGTTAGACATGAAAAAAACAAAGATTTATCAGGATACCGAGACATCTCAGCAGAGCTGGACCTCACCAGAACTAGAAATGGAAAATGTTCATTTGTTGATGGTTTTGAAAACCTCAAAAGCAGCAGGTCATGGAACGCTAGTGCTCCGCGATGAAGTACGCTGTTTCTTCTACCTATCCTTAAGTCTTCCAGTTTGCTCAATATTCTCCATCTATCATCCACAATCACATCAGCAGGACCTCCAACAGGTCTGCAGTACCCAAGAAATTACTGAGTTCACAGGCACAGCGTGATAAGGAATATTTGCAACCCCAAATCATAAGCTTGAGGGATGATTTGTCCACCAGTTAAACAGCTCCTCCACCAGGGCAGGGTTTTGCTATATCACTAATATGTCTCTTCTACAATTGCTTTTTAATTTCAACTGCAGGTGGTTTTGAACTCCATGATATTGTTACTATGAGAGGTACACCCTAACCCAATGTAGCTGGGAACAGTGCCTGCACGGTCCTGGTTCAGTTAAACCCTCTGTTCTATTTGGTAATTGTAGTGATTTCTGTCAGTCCTCTGTTCACCAAATGTAGAGCTTTCCACCTACATAAATTAAGTAAAACTTTAGGAGACTGTCCATTTATATCAGTTCTAGGGATACCGGGATCGACTAGATAATACCAAAGATTTCTGCCAGTCAGACCATTCCTATTACTGATTTTGGCTCTGCTTCTCATTCCAGTATTCACACATTTCTTTTCTTTGGTGATTTGGTGCCACCACATGGCCTGTGACACCAGGAATCCCATCATCATCATTGAAATCAGGCAACCCAGTTTGATAGCAGCAATTTCCACCACCAAATCTGGCCTGTAGAGAATAGCCATCATAAGACATCAGGGCTCTTCTCACTAATGTCTTTTGCACATTCCTAGTGAAGGAAGTATCCTCTGGACTCTCTGGGGGATATATTTAGGGAGTGGGTGAGCATGTCTTACTCTACTCTAGCATTCCTGTCTTCCTAAACCTTTGGATATCTTTCTTTACAGTATATCATGGAAGGTCTAGCAAGCGTTTTATCTTCATTCTGTGTAGATCTCTTTTGGGTCCAGGTTTTAGTCAACCAAGCAAGCAAACTGTTAGGGCGTCTTCCAGCTACCTACAGCAAGGTTTTGAATACAGAATTGTGTCCTAATTTACCAATAGCCATATATTAGACCCAATCCAACAGCATGTTCCTTCCACCCTCATTGAACATCTTAGGATCCATTCCCATGTATTTTTCCAAGATTTCTGTTGATATAAATTGGCAAATTTTTGCAGTTCCTTTTGTGTGTAATACACCTCTTCAAAGGTTACACTTTGTACTTTATACTCTGGGGATTGTTAATACTTAAGTCTGTTTATAGGACTAGAAGCAATGAGAAATGGTAGGGGCAGTTCCTCAGGAGGATCAGTAGTTTCCTGAACTTATGAAAGTATGAAATTATTCTGAAATTATATCAGAGTAGGCCATTACAGGGTCTTCAGGCACGAGGACACTAACTTGACATTTGGACATAAAGGGCTGCTTTTATGAGTAAAGGATACTTGGCAGAAAATAGAAAAAGGCCCCTAGCCTAGCTTTATCAGAATGTGCTCATGTGGCCCTGTTCCAATTTTCAGAGAACCTTTCTTCACACTTAATAGCTTAACTTTAACCAAACAGGCCATGAGAGATTAGGAATTCAATCTGTGTTATAATTCATTCACTTTTAGGATTAAACATCAAATTTGTTTTCCAGAATTCTATGCCCTGAAGCCATAGGAAATAAGGGATTTTTTTTAAGGTCAATAAAATTATTCCCGTCCCTAACTAGACCATGGACTGGCAATTTTCTCTTCCCAAGTTCTTCAACTAACATAGAAACAACCAACCAACCAACCTCATTATAGTTATTTTTTCTAACTTGTTCTACGGCAGCAACCTCTTGACGTTATCAAAGTTGTGCCTCTTTTATAGAGGTATCCACAGGTGATAATTTAAATAACTGTTTTGCTGACGTGCGTCATGGACTATCAATGTCTCCTTTATCACTGGATACAGGTTCATTAATGCTTTTCAACCTAATCAGAACATCAACAACAACAAAATAACAAGTACAGATAACATAGAATCAATTCAAAGAACTCTTCTTTAAGGTTCTATTCCTCTAGAACCACTTTCAGTACCAATTTTTGAAGTCAGGGTTTTATCAGAGAAGCTATCTATATGAGTGATACAGAACAAGAGATTTATTATAAATATTAAATCATACCCAACTGTGGAATCTGTGGATAAATCTATGCAAACTGTTGCCTCTAAGTCTGGGTTGGGATTGAAGTCTTTATGAAGCAAAGAGAGCAGAGAGAATTGTAACTTGTGGAAATGAACCAGAATCTATAAAGACAAACTGGAACCAGAGTCTGTCTCTGACCTACCTTGATGATGTTGGAGGCCTGCAGGAAAAGCTGGTACCTTTTACAATGAAGCTGCATAGGCACATAGGCCAGGATTTGAGAAAGCAGGCAAGATCTGATGAGAGTGGAAGGGGCTAGGTTAGATGCCGCCCCACGCCAAAAACTGAATTAGCAGATTAGTGACTACATGCGTAAGTGCCACATTATCTTAAGTTCTACACCTACCATCAGAGCATTAAAAATGACTGCTTCAGGAGGCATCACAATTCCTGACTTCAAAACATACTACAAAGCAATAGTAATCAAAACAGCATGGTACTGGTACAAAAACAGACACACAGATCAATGGAACAGAATTGAAAGCCCAGAAATAAAACCACACATATACGGACAGCTAATTTTCGACAAAGGTGCTAAGAACATGCAATGGAGAAAGGAAAGTCTCTTCAATAAATGGTGTTGGGAAAACTGGACAGCCACATGCAAAAGAATGAAAATGGACCATGTGCTATCGCCATTCACAAAAAATTAACTCAAAATGGATCAAAGACCTGAAGGTGAGACCTGAAACTATAAAACTCATAGAAGAAAATATAGGCAACACACTATTTGACATTGGTTTTAAAGGAATCTTTTCGGATGACATGCCTACCCAGACTAGGGAAACTAAAGAAAAAATAAACAAGTGGGACTTTATCAGATTAAAGAGCTTTTATAAGACAAATGAAACCAGAATCAAGATGAACAAACAACCAACCAGCTGGGAGAGAATGTATGTTTTGCATACATCTGACAAGGGGTTGATCTCCATAATATATAAAGAACTCACACAATTGAACAACAAAAAAACAAACAACCCGATCAAAAAATGGGCAGAGGAAATGAACAGACACTTCTCCAAGGAAGATATACAGATGGCCAATAGGCACATGAAAAGATGCTCAACATCACTAATCATCAGGGAAATGCAAATCAAAACAACACTAAGATACCGCCTCACGCCCGTTAGAATGGCTATAATCACCAAGACAAAAAACAACAAATGTTGGAGAGGATGTGGAGAAACAGGAACCCTCATACACAGCTGGTGGGAATGCAAATTGGTGCAGCCTCTATGGAAAACGGTATGGAGATTCCTCAAAGAATTAAAAATAGAGATGCCCTATGATCCAGCCATCCCACTACTGGGAATCTATCCAATGCACCTGAAATCAACAATCCAAAGAGGCTTATGCACCCCTATGTTCATTGCAGCATTATTCACCATAGCCAAGAAGTGGAAGCAACCTAAGTGTCCCTCGACTGACGATTGGATTAAGAAAATGTGGTATATATATACAATGGAATACTACTCAGCCATAAAAAAAGACAAAATCGTCCCATTTGCAACAACATGGATGGGCCTGGAGCGTATTATGTTAAGTGAAATAAGCCAGAAAGAGAAAGACAAACACTGTATGATCTCACTCATATGTGGAATATAAACCAACACATGGACAGAGAAAACTGGACTGTGGTTACCTGGGCAGTGGGGGTGGGGGGTGGGCACAAGGGGTGAAGGGAGTCATATATGGGGTGATGGACAAACAAAAATGTACAACCCAAAATTTCACAATGTTAGAAACCATTAAAACATCAATAAAAAAAAAAAAAAATGACTGCTTCCTCTTTTCCGCCTTCTAAATCTTGCACACATTTCTCTTGTGGCAAAATACAATCTGGAAATTCAAAAACTTTTTATTAAACAACTCTTGAATGAAAGGAGAAAGATGTCAGCCGTTTAATTAAAAAAATGTAATGGTAATGAAAATCAGATAAAGAACATATCAAAATCTATGGGACTCTTTCAAAGCAATAATCAAAGGAAAATGCATAACACTGAACAGTTACAGCAATAAAAGTAAAAAATAAAAAATAAATGAATTAAATCATGAACATAAAAAACTAGAAAAGGACAATAAAATAAACCAAAAGAAAGCACAAGGAAGGAAAAATTATAGATAAAATAATAAGTAGAGAACAGAAAAATTTTAAATCAAATTCATAAATCAAAATCCTGGAAGGTGGAACAGAAGCAGCACAGGCAAATCACTAGCTAATAATCAAACTTAAAAATGGAGAAAGCACAGATTTACAAAATAAGAAATGACAAAGAGGAGGAAATTCATTTCCATCATGGCTGTATAAGCTTGCATGGGACCAGCCCTCCATCAGGCAACAACTATGAGGCCTGGTCAAAGCACAAAATATAATTATTTGAAGGCACTTGAGGGTGAACATAAGCATGGAGATTGGGGAGGGGAGGGGTATCAACACATGAAAGCAGAGAAAGGCACAGGCTACCTTTCCCATTTATTATAGTTTTCAGCCTTAGGGCAGGTCACAGTCTTCAGCTTGCAGAATGGCAAAATCTCTGCTAGAAAATCGACATTTATTTTACACTGAATTTTACCTTGACACTTGAATCATATATGTATTAGGTAGATTCAAAGCAGCCCAGCAAAAAAATCAAAAAACTGTATTGAAACATCAGATGCCACCCAAGAGCTGGTAGTTTAAATAAGCAAGGTAATTGGCCGCTAAAGTTAAAGACAAAACAAAACAAAGAATCTCAGTGGAAGACTATAACAGAATTCACTTATAATATTCACAATGCCCAGAAAAAAAGTTAAAAATTATTTGGCATCCAAAGAATGGGAGAAAAAAATATATGATTCATTCTCAAAAGAAAAGACCATCAACAGAGAAAAATATCAAGATGACCCCGATTTTGGAATTAGCAGCAGACAGATTTTAAAGCAATTTTACCTAAGCTCATGGTTATAAAGGAAAACATACTTGCAATGAAATAGAATGTGGAAAAAAATCAAATAACTAAAAACAATGCAATCACTGAAATAATTTTACCATATGAGATTAACAGAAAAATGGAGATAACAAGGCAAAGACAGATCAATAGAAAATGGAGATAACAAGGCAAAGACAGATCAATAGAAATTATCCAATGTGAAGAACTGAGAGGAAAAAAGGATTGAAAACAATGGCCTCAAGAACTTGTGGGGCAACATTGGAAGGTCTAACATACGTGTAATTAAAGTTCCAGAAAGAGAAGAGAGAAGGAAAAAAATTTTTAATTGCTATAAGGCCCCCAATTTAGTGAGACAGTTTTTGTGATTTTCTGATGTTCTGATTTTAGAGGTTTAGTAAATCTCAATCAGGTTGAAGGTGAAGAAAATCACTGCTAAATATGTTATACTAAAACTAGTGTGACTCAAGGATAAAAAGAACACCTTGATACCAGCCCGAGGAAAATAACAGGTTACATCCAGAGGAAAACCTAATACATGTAACAAATAAAAACATAAATAACAAATGGTGATATGAACTAATAATATTAAAAGACCTCCAAAAAATCTAAAAGTCTTTGTGCTAGTACAAATGCATTGTCTGTGTCAGGGTGATAAAATGTCACTGTGTTGTACCTTGTTCAGACAAAACCTGAATAATGTGCAAAGTTCTTGGCAGCACATTTTAAGGAAGTATTTCTACGACTTTTAATTTGTCTGTAGTTTTGAGTTTATAAAAGCAACATAGGGTACTGGGAAATCATGAACTGATTTTTAACAAGCGGTATTAACACTTTGTTCTCTCACACTCTAGATCAAAAAGTGAGGAGACAGAGAAAAAGAAAGAAGACTTATTGGTACTAACAAGAGATGGAGTTTCCTGGGATTGCAGCATGTGTCAACGAGGCTTAGATAAGGTTGACAGATGAGGAAGGCTCCCCATGAATTTTCATGATGGAATTATTCCTGCGGGTACCCCACATTGAAGCGATTTGCTTGAAAATCTCATCCACTCATCCACACACGAAGTGTGATTTGGAAAGTCACTTGCTTAGACAGTCATTCCCAGCTGTTACTCTCACCACCCAAGATGGGAGACTTACCTTCCATGGACGTGTGGTGGGCCCTCCTACTCATCTTTTCTGTTTTCTGTCTTCCCACCTCATTTGACAACTGGTATTGTTTATTAGTGTAGATGATGTTCTTCTGGATACAGCTGTGGCACCCACTTGTACTTTAACATTAGAACATTTCTGGATGATGTCATCTTTCTACCATCTTAAGTGCTATCTTTCTTTCTCTACAAGGCATATATTCTTTATTTGTCAATTTGTAAAAGAAAATATATATTTAGGAAGATTTCCATTTTTGTTCTAGTGGTTACTTTTCTACTTATTTTTTAATGCCTTTATTTCTCTGTTGTCTTTTTTAACCTTTTACCATATGGTTTATAAGTTTTTAAATGGCATCCTTTAATTCTCATCTATTACCTATAAAACATAAAACAATGAGTTTATGCTATTTTCCTCTATCTCCCTCTCTTTTTTTTTCATTTTCATTTACACTGTTTCTTCTTTGTCACAACATATAATATTCCAATGTTAATCTTTTTTGACCTTTCTTTTGGTTGTAGATCTGCATTTATCTACGTGCTAAAATGCTCACCATATTGCAAAAGTTTTTCTGGTCATCTCTTGGTTGGATAAAGCTCATCCTCTAGTACATTCCTCCAGGGAGGGCTCATGGGTGCAGAATTCGTTTGCTCTTATATGTTTACAAATGTTTGGAGCCTTGGTACTTGAAGGACTACCTGGTTCTTTCTTTCATTCATCTTGTGTTTGAGAATACCGCTCTATCATTGCCTTGCTTTTATGTAAGATATTTTTGAGAAATCTAAGGCTGGCCTAATTCATTTACTCTTACAAATAGTTTGATCTTTTTACCTGGAGGATTGAGGACATTTTCCTTAAGTCTGAAATTTAATAATTCTAGTGAGATATGATACAATGTTGATCATTCCTAGTTAATCTTCCAGGTACCCAATGGGCCCTTAGAATATGTAAATTTAGGTCTTCTTTTATATCTGAAACATTTTCTTGGCTTATTGTTCTAAGTATTGGTTCTGTTTAGTGATTTCATTTTTCTTCTTCAGGGACACAAATGATACAAATCTTATTCTCTTTTGTCTGCCTTTAATGTCTCCCACTTCTCTCTGATCGATTTCACTTCTTTACTAATCTCATTAGCTTTCTCTTCATTATTTTTCTGCCTTACTTCAATGCCTCTTATTAAATTTTCACCAGAGTCTATTCTCCTCTGAGCAACTTTGAATTTAGTAGTATTTTTCTGAGATAATTTTGTCTCTTTCTCTCACTTTTTCCTAAATTCAATTAACTCTATTTTCATTTATTTCTGTTGATGGATAATTTCTATATTTGAGCTTTGAATTTCTGATTTTAAATGGTTTGCTTTCACTCCAAACGCTATTGTGAGTATCTTTAATTCAGTCTGTTACTATAACTGTGTTACAGTTGTCTTTTGCTTCATTTTTGTTTTTCTGGGAGTTATTTTTTTCCCCAGTGGATATGTATTGGCTCTTGTTTTCTGACTATTTTCATAAAAACTTTATATGGTTTATTTGTTCTTCTCTCTTTATTTTTCTGGTATTGGAATAGTTTTAAAGATTCCTAGCACTCTCATCTTCTATTTTAACAAAGTCCTGATTCTTTAATGGATAATCTTAATAATTCTTTATTTAAAATAATTCTTTATTTTGTGTTAGTGGGGAAGTAACTGTATGTCCTTCCATTGTTTTGTACTCTTTTATCTTTCCACACCCCCAAATTTTTCCTTTTACTTCCTTTCAACTTTTCAGATTGCACATACTTTTAAGTCTCTTCCTTGTAAACTGTGTTCTGACCTACCAGAACATTTTTTTTAATGTTTTGAGGTTTAGTGTGGACTTACTCCTACTCAATCCATCAACAGTTCCCCTGTTTTCTCTTCCCTGCGGTATTTCTCCGCCTGCCTTTCATGGCCACAAAGTCCTGTAGCAGCTTGAACATTCTCTTGATCCAATTACGCTGAGGAATTTTATTCTGTAGTTTTTTTTTTTTTTTATGGTTGTTGGATGAAATATTGGGAGGCAGCAGGGACCTAGGCAGCCACCAGTCTTCAGGTACCCAGAAGTCTAAGATTTCTTTTTAAAAATACCTTTATGTTATAAGAAAGAAATTTGGATTCCTATAGGAAGACAAATGCAGTTGATTTTTATCATATGTGGTATTTACATTCTATAAAGTTGCCACGAACACTGAATTAGTGAATACTGAAAGGAGAAAGATAGAATTAGGTGCCCATAAACCTCTGTTCACAACATTTTCATCAACCAATCAACAAACGGCCTTGTTTTATGTGTTTCTATTTAAAGACAGTTTATTTAATATAGATTGTTGGTTCATTAACATTGAACACATGGTCAACTTCACTATAACTCAAGCTTGAACAAAGCTTATCTAACACGTACTTTCTCTATGAAGCACATCACAGATTCTTATGCTTAAGAACACTAGACAGCACTACTGAGAGCCATTTTAAACAACAAAATCACCAACTAAGCACAAAACTGTGAAAAACATGGCACTAAATAGACTGTTAAAAGGACACCTGTTTATAATACAAGAGCTCAAACACAAAGGCAGAGTGTCACCTTATTCAACTTCAGCTGGGAACGTGCCTGTTGGACACTCAAATTTTTCACCATGTTGAGCATGTGTGTGTCTGTGATTGACCACAAAAGTGCTACAATTATTTATTTTGGGGTTATAAATAAATTTTAGTGAGTAGGCAAATTCACAAATACAGATTCCACGAGTCAGGAGAATCATTATATGTGTGCTTAGTTTGCCATAGACACTAGAAGTCCTTGAGCAATAGAAAATTAATCTTCACCTAAACGATATGTTGGAGTTTTACTGAGTGTTTTCTTCTTTTTGATTTTAACCTGTGGTCTTTAAATCTAACTGCACATTGTGATTACCTGGAGACCAAACCAAGCAAATATTCAAACAAAAAATAACATCAGGGCCTATCTCAGAACAACTGAATCAGAACAGTATGGTTTTGGGCCAGGAATTAGTAGTTGTAAATGTAATTTTGTTACTTGAGAACCATTAGTTTAGAATAAATGGAATTTTGTACCATTTAGGGATGCTGGGTAGACATATTGATTGTGAAAACACCTAATCATATTAGCACTTGCTTCAACTGGTACAGTAGATATAAACCCAGCATGATAGTCAGAGACCCTCACCCTGTCCATATCTACTGTATGTTCAAAATAAAAAGCGTAATTTTTTCAGGGAACATTTGCCTCCCATGTGTTGGCTTTGTTCTATCCCAGTTCACAAAGCCGAGTTAGAAGAATAAGTGTAATGCAATGGCTCGTCCCTGGAATAACCAATGCCCTTTCAACGAAGTGCACACACGCAGTCTTCGACCTCATAGCCACTTTAGCTCAGGGATTTAAGTCTTTGCGCTGTTACCATCCAACTCTTTCTGGGATGTTCCACTCTTATCTGACAGACGCCTCCTGGGATCCAGTGCTGAATGTGTTTCCTCCTTTCTCTCCAGGGTTCTTACACAAGCCTGCATCATGTGATTTTCCCCTCTTGTAGCAGAAAATGATACTAATATAGGAATAGAGGTACAGAAAGGGAAGGGTGAGGGAATGGAGAAAGCTTTGTTGACAATACCTTCATCTTTAAAGTTGTGAGATACATGTATACACATATATTGTAAAGTGGTATTTCTTCCCATCACTTATATAATTTAGAAGTAACCTGTTCCTGAAAAATATATGCAAACAATGATAATGAGTTCTCTTTTTCATTTTTTGTGAGGTCAGTTGAAATCTTTCACAAGGTAAGGAAGCATCTGTTCTGAGCCTCAGTGAGGCTCCATTTTGGATGACTAAGATGGTTCACTCTTTGTAAAAAATAGAAGTATTTTCTTTGTACGATCTGCAATGGATTTGGGAATAGTGCCACTAGACCACTTGGATTAACATCCCAGCTTCTTCAATTCTTGTGTGACTTTGAACTTAACCCCAATGAACCTGTTTCCCTATAATCAAGATAGTGACGATAATATTACCTCTCTCAAAGAGTTGCTGTGAAATAACCTCTGAAAGGTAGTTAGCACTATTTGTGATATCTAGTAGATGCTTAAAAAGTATTAGTCTAGTTATTAATATTAGTTCTTTCCTGTTATGTTCTGCAAGACACATTTTAAAAATTACAAGTAACAGGTGAAATTAATTTAAATAATATGCTTTAACCAAATACACTCCAAATTATCATTTTAATATTAAATAAGCATAATAATTTTATATTATCTTTTTTCATATAAAATCTTTGAAATCTTGTGTGTGTTTTACACTTACTGCAGATCTCCATTCAGATGGTAGCGTTATTTAAGTTTTCATTAGGCATCTTCCTCCTCCAACCTCAAAATCTTAATTGCGCTGGAAAAATATTTGACAGAAAAATCAAAATCAAAACCAAAACACAATTGTGTAAATAAGAAGCATTTGAAAGTATGCAGGTATCTCTGCTGCTCTTCTGCAAGCATCACACAGCTCACGATCCCTGCGTCTCAGCCACAGGCTGTGGAGCCAAAGCCGAGAACCTCATCCGTTTGACGAGGGCTCTGGCAAGTAACGACTGCTTTGTTATCGGAGCTTGAAGTTGAGACCAATAAACTTCTAGCACATGGAGGGACCTGAAGTCCGGTTTGTGGAGACAAGGCCACCATCATGTGGACCCTGACGGAACTGCAGTGAGATTCAGGTTCCCCTTGCATGGGGGCTGACTCAACAGGCCAAGTCATGAGTGCAGCCACGGGGAGAGAACGTCAAGAATGCCTGCTCAACATACCTGAGAAATGTGCAATAAATCCGAAGATCCAGAGAACGTTCAGAGCAGACCAATTACTGTTTCAAAAGAAATAAAAGACAGACTGAAATAAGTAGATAATATGTGATCAAAATCAACTAAATTGTAAAATGTAAAATGGAGCCTTTACAAATCTCTGCATCCTGAAACCAGGGCTCACATGGGAAAGTTTAAAGTATGATATCGGGTAAAATTCATACTTTTGAACAGGAAACTTTTTGGAAATCTTTATTGTAGAGGAGATATAGATTTTGAATAAAGTAAGTGCTATGAGATGATGAGTTATTATTTTAGAAGAATATTCAAGACAGTATAATGAGTCATCAGGAAGATTTGACGTGACAAGCTGTCTTCCAAATGACATATTGCTCTGGTAATATTAAGGATCTATTTCTAAAACAATTCTACACATGGTCTATCTTCTAGTTTTAAAACACTGTGACATTGTTTATAATGTTATGAGAGTTTCAAAATATTCAAACACATAAGATGTAGGCTCATGTAATTGTGAAGTTAATGAAATGACCAGGATATACGTGTGCTGAGAAAAATGGGAGACAAACATGTAATATCCAAAAACATAGTACTGCAAACAATATCATTGTGTGTTTGTACCACACCTTCCACTGAAAGATCGTGTTTTCCTTTTCCAGAAACAAAACTCTCAAGCACACGGATATTTACTCCTTGGAAAATTCCAAGACATATTATTAACCATAAGCTTTCTGAGCCTATAGAAAAGATTATGTGATTACCAGGAGCCAATATGGATTCAATAACTAAGCATATTTCAGATCAAATTAGCCTGCTTTGATAGGGTTGACATGTTGGGTATAATGATTTCTATATGGCATTTAAACAGAGATGACTTTTATTTGCTAGTTAGTAATATGGTGAAATATGATCTGAAATATTGTCCTGCAAACTATTGAGCACTCTCTCCAGAGATGTTTAGTTCTTTCTATATTCAGGGGCATTTCTAATGGAATATTGCTAAACTCCGTGATTTATCTTGTCCTTTTAATATTTTAGCAATGACATGACTAAATGCTTAGAAAATATGGTTATCAGTTGTGCAGATGACATAAAGTTTAGATATGATAGATGTCAGAATCAAGTTTTAAAATGATTGTGGCAGGCGTAATCCAAAATGATGAAATTTAACGAAGATAAATCATCTTGCATTTTAGTTGAAATAGTAAATTTTACAACTGTTTTGATTAGAAAACCTTTCTTTGAAACAATTCATATAAAGATAATCTGGAATTTTTGTTTACCACAAAATAGATATAAGTTTGGTAACATCCACACAATTTTATTTTACTGAAATGGAATTCTTGGGAACCAGTCAAATTTGGTAACAATCCCACTGCACTCTGTGCTACCCAGATAACATCGGGGACGTTGTTTATTTTGGGGCTGCATTTTGAGAGAGATACTGACAAAATATGGAGAAAGGATTTTGAGATAATAAGTGCCATAGAAGCCACTTTTTAAAAGGTTCATTTTAAGGAATTGTAGTTATTTTCAGTACAGCAGAGTGGTTAAGCTCTTATTTAATGGAATCAAAGAGAACTGAGTTCAAGTCTCAGAATAGCCATAACCCTGGCATTCTGACTTTGGGCAAGTTATTTAGTTTATTTGAGCCTCAGTTTCTGCATCTGTAAGTTGCTTATGATAATAATGACAAAGAGGATGGATGTAGCAGAAATATAGATTTTAAAGAGGGGATACGCAGAAGTCAGCATATTCCATTTTGCTTTGTAAGGTAAAATCCATAGAAGAAAGGAGATCTTATTTAATATATTCTAATAATCTATATTATGCAATTGGTAGTTTAATTAATAAATTAAATTACCCAATTACTTAAATTACCCAAATTGCCTTTACAAGTAATGTGCTCTTTGTCACTGAAGCTATCCAAAGAAGTCTGTGTAACCAGCTCTCAGGGGATGCTTGCCCTCAGTTGGAGTTTCGACTATCTGTACGACCACTAATTCTCATCCATACAGCCATGTCATTTATTCTTTCAACAAGCAATTATTATCGTCAGGCACTGTACAACCAACAGACAGGCAGGTGGCCTGCCTGTGAGTCTCTGAGTCTAATGGAAATAGACACACACGCTCAAACAACCACATTGCGGTGGGTTAAGGGACAAGCACGGAGCATTACAGTACAACAAAGGAGGGGCACCTAAGACAGCCACAGTTCGCTCACCCACCTGGGAAGATCTCTCTAGCCCCATTGCTCATCTTTGTTCTTATTTAAAGCGTCACCCTTTAGAATTAAAACACCAGAATAACTTAAAATTTTTTTATTAGCCTGTAAAAAATTCTCTTCTCCGAAATCCAATTCCGTCTTTCTGTACATTTCTTTCTCCCCTAAACCCTTCCTGAACTATTCCTCTTTAAGTTTTCTCATCTCATCTTTCTAGAGAAGTAGAGGGGACAACACAGTATGCTTCTTCTTCACATCCTCTGAAGAGGGGGTGACTGGCTGCTGATCTCTCTCCACAAAGAAGGTTTCTAGGGTTCAAGCATTCTCCATCAAGTTGAAAGGAAGAGAAGCATACCTCTTTGGAGAGCCAGATAGGATTGCTATAGACTTAGGATGCTGCTGCTTAAAACAGAGCTTTTACCTGAGTCATATCACATCCCAAATAATTACAGACTTGTTTTTCCACTTCTTCCTCTGACTGCTGAATCCATTCCACATTCATCATGCAAATTGATTAGGTAATGAAGATGTATAATCAATCACCAGCCTGACAGAGAGACGGAGATGGCCTCCCGGCCAGAGCTGTCTGATCCCTGGGGAGACAGGATGTGCTGAGGCTGGTGGCTGGCCAGAGTGAAGCAGTTCTCTTGAGAATAAGACGGTCTGAGACATTTCTCTCCTCAGACAGGTCACATGTGAATCCTTGAAGTATTTCAAGAGCTAGTTAGCAGTCATTTAATTTCTAGGTGCTTTTGTTATTATTTTTGTTCAATCTTTATTTAATTTCCAGTTTTATTATCTAGTATCAAAGCTTATGAATGATGATTTCTGCTTTTTGAAATTTATTGAGGCTTTTTTTGAGGAAAAAGTGTATGATCAGTCTTTGTCAACATACCGAGAACTCTCAAGAGAGGGAGTACTTTAATTTTCATTATATAATGTGACTAAAGGGATTGGGTGGTGAGAAGAGGTATTGGATAATTTCAAATTATGGCTAAAACAAAAACAGCAGCCAATTTTCAATGATTCTGTAGGCACATTAACCAATATACAGATTAACCAGGATGAAAACAGCATGAACCTGGGGTGGCCATCCTGCAGCCCTTTTGCTTCCTAAATTCTCTTTTTTTTTTTCCCTAATAAATTTTCTGTTAATTTTCCTGTGTTTTCTAGATACATAATTTTGCTATCTTCAAATAGCAAGTGAGTTTGCTTTGTTGTTTTCTGACATCATTATTGCAGAAGGTAGTCTAAGCACAGGTAAATTTTGTTCTTTCGAACATAACAAGCTTTTCTATTTTTTACATTTCATTTTTAGTGTTTTTATTTTTAATCCTGAATACCTATAGAAATTTCTCTTTTACCCTTGTAATTACAAGAAAAAAGTTGTGTGGATTTAAGTGTGGATTTATTTTCATTCTGGTATATGATGATTCAACTCTGTCTTCGTGCTCATGTTTTTCTAATTGATTATTTGATTTTTAGCTAAGGAAATGTTAATTATGTTTCTTATTATTATTGTTTTGGATCCAATTATGCTGTTGCTCATTCAGGAACAACTGTCATTACAAAACTGTCTTAATTTGTATCTTCATTATTTCTTCCTATTATCCATTGTATTCCTCGTTATTTTCTTGTCTTGTCTTTTCCTTCTGCCTTATGGGAAACCTCTCAAGTTTGTCTGGTTCCCTGATTCAATTTTCTACAATGCCATTTCTGCTCCTAATGGCTGCCAAAGAGAATTAATATTCATCTTTTCAGTTGTATTTTCAGTTTCCATGAAATTATTTCTTATCCCACTCATCTCTAATACATTGTACCTTGTTTTATTTTTAAACTAGTCTATGCTCTTTTTCTGGTTTCCTTACTTGTTTCATAAAAGCAGTTTTAAAAAAAATTTCTGAGAATTAGAAATTGTTTTCTACTTATTTTTTTCTAGCCAAACATACAAACATATATCTTAAAGGATGTTCTTTGTTTAAATTTCTTTATATTGAAATTCTTTTTTAAACCTTGATATTTTAATAGAATCCGTGCGAGTTGTTGCTTTTTAGTTTTTTTTATTCCCTTATCTATTAATAGGAGTTATTTTCCAGACACACTTTTTTTTCAGGAGCAAAATGCCTGATCTCTACCTACCTCCAAAAGTCGAATCTCTATTTTGATTTATAGTTGGGAGCAAGAAATTTTGAACTCTCTTCCAAATGCCTGGAAAAATTTCAAAATAACAATAATAATAGCTAACTCGAATGTAGCACTTACTATATGCCAGGCATTATTCTAAGAGCTTTACATATTTCACTCACTTGATCTTCCCAAAAGCCCGATGAGATAGACACTATTATTATCTCTATTTTACAGATGAGAAAATTGAGGAACAGGGAGGTTCCGGAACCTTCGAGATCACTCACTTGGTGAGTGGCAGAGCCAGGACCCTCACCCGGGCTATTTTGTCCTTAGACTCTACCTCTTACATTTACTTGAGAGAACTTGCCTTCTCTTGTTGGTTTTCTTTCCACATCAGAAGATTATAAACTCTTTGGATCTCAGTCATCTCAATGGGGAAAAAACCCCAACAGCCCACTTACTTATATTCTGGCAATATTTTCATAGTCTCATACAATGGATCTCTGGACCCTCTAGGTCTAGAGTCCCTGTTCTAAACTGATCGAGTACAAAGTGTCCTATCTCTGGAACATTCCATTGCTAGGGCTGTTCCTGATGTTCTTGATGGTTTCTCAAAATATGTCATCCACCTTCCCTGGACATCCTGCTTAATTGTTTTCCAAAAATTTTGTCCCACTAGCTGAAAGACAGATCTTGGTGGAGTAAGGTGGGGAACAGCATTCTGACAGCATAAAAACCAAGCTCTCGCGTAATAAGGAGATTTCTCATTAGTTTTCTGGGATTACTGTTCAAGGGGGTAAACGAGGTCGCAGAGTTTGGTCAGGAAGTCCTGTATTCTTTCTAGAAGTGAAGGCAATCACTGTTCACAGGGAAGGATCCAGGTTTTATGGGTCTTGGAACTTTTGGAATCTTATGGAAAATTTTACATTTTTCTTTTTCAATACTAAATTATGAATATTGTTATGGACGGGACGTTTGTGTTCCTTCAAAGTTCGTGTGTTGAAATCCTGATTCCCAATGTGATGGTATTTGGAGGTGGGGCCTTTGGGAGACAATTAGGTCAGGAAGTAGAGCCCTCATGAATGGGATGAGTGGCCTTATAAAAGAGACCCAAAGAGCTCACTTGTCCCTTCCACCGTGTGAGCACATAGGAAGAATGTCCTCAGCATACACAGAATCTGCTGGTGCCTTGATCTTGGACTTACTTCCTCCAGAACTATGAGAAATACGTGTTGTTTATGCCACCAAGTCTATGGTATTTTTGTTATAACAACCCAAATGAAGACAATTAGCAATAAGGCACAAAAACAAATACTTATTTAGAAAGAGAAAGGAAACTGCAACATATTAAAAAGCTGACAAATATTGGCAAAGTGATTACATTTTTTCATTGTGGAAGCTGATGTTAGCCTTCTGTTTGTTAGCTTTTGATGTTTCTGGTTAAGTCAGTCATGCAACACCCATGATAGCTACTCATTTATCTTGCTTGAAACATCATGGACAAGCATTTGCATGTCTACCATACACCAGCTAGGCACTTAAGGGGGATAAAAATCACAAGGCAAGCTTTTTTTCCACTTTGCCTTGAGCAAAGGACCATATGCAGCAACAGGACCATTTTGCAATAGAACCACAGAAACATAAAATTTTAAAGCGAGTATGGATATAAAAGATGGTACATGACTATCTCACTGAGGTTTTCTGTTTCAGTATAAATGAAAGATCAGAACATTAAATTCTGGCATCAAAAGGGAAAATAGATTGAAAAATACCATTTAGTATCATATTAGGCTGTTAGAAAGATATCAAATAATCTAAATATGTATTTATCGCTATGAGATGAATGTCTCAATTTAATTGTTTATATTTAGTTTTGAAAGTAATTTTGATATATGCTTACACATTAACATGAGAATTTTAGATTATTGCAAACTAAGGCCTTTCCTCACTTAAATTTAAAAATCAATACAGACCTTACAGGAACAGTATATCCTATATACCGTCAAAGTACCTAAGGACTTTATTTCTTTTGTTTGTAATTAATAGACTTGAGTATCAAATTTTCAAACTAAGACATTAATTAAAGACAGTTGTTTTATAGAGCACCAAAATGTTTCTGATTTTGCAGAACTGGTGACTTTTACAGCTCTCCTTTACTTGGAAAAAGAATGAGGCTTTTTCCAAGTAAAACTTGGCAGGCAAACAAACTAAAATAAGAACAATTGTAATAAAAGACAGGCAAAGCCAGAGCCCTGATATTACTCCACATTAACACTTGTTCTCATCTACTTTCTATAGGATAAATGAAAAAAAAATCTAGCATATGAACAAAGGGAAAAAGTAACAATTAGACATCCAATGCAAAAAGGAAATTCAGCCCCAACTTTCAGCATTGACAGTAGGTACAGGACAAAGGAATATGGCAGTTCAGACAGATCTGAAAACATTCTTGTTGTCTCGCTATCTCTTTCCCTTAAGGCTACTGCCCTTCTCAATTATTAGGTAGCTAAATGGCAGAAGCCAGTGATAGTTTAAAGCAGTATTAGTTGATAGAGTAGCAGTTTATATAGTATGTAGTACTTAGTAATTGGCTTAAGACTGGCCTATAAAATGCCAAAAATAAAAGCTCCAAGAAAATGATCAAATTGTTCCTTGATGAAATTCTTAGTAACATTAAGTTCTTGAACCATCACCTATCTATCATCTCTTTATTAAATATTAGTAAGAGACTAACATTTATTGAATATTAGAAGCCCTTGTATGTTTCATAGACTATAGATCTTTGATGTTAATACTGATATTTTAACTGGCAGCATTTACTTAAATATCTAATGAGCACAAAAGCAATTTGGTTAACTTGTCATTTTCTTCTATATTATCTCGTTTACCAGATATCTATACGTTCACGACCTGCTTTTCTTCCCAAAAGAAGATAGCTTCATTTTATTACAATGCATGTTTACTCTAAAAGTTTAAAACATAGAAATATAAAGAGTAAAATAAAATATGCTTGAAACCAACAATCAGTTATTAATTTATTGCATTAGTAAATAGATGAGTGTGCATACAAATACAGATATTTAAATAAGTGTAGTAGTTATATTTCATAACCTATTTTATACACTGCCTTTTTTTACTCAGTATTATGTTACATATGACATTTAATGTCAGATGATACAGGTTAATATCCTCATTTCCAATCACTATAGAGAAATGTATTGGTTAAAAAAAAATACTTAAGCAGAATGATGTTGTAATTTAATTTACAAATGGGAAAACTTGAGATTAAAAAGGGGCACTATTTCTAATCATGATAGGACACCAGCCACGCACTGGAACTGTCCTAGGAATACCAGGATATATGGCTGCATTATATTTAACCAATCTCATAATAATGGACATTCAATTGTTTCTAGTCGTTGTAATATTGTAAATAACACATGAATTCTCTGTATTTCATCTTGTATATTTGCATGCTTATCTGATCATTAGTTTAGGAAATACTCCTGGATGTGACTGTTGAGTCAAAGGATATGCACAACTAAACCTTTGTTTGATACATCTTTCCAAAATACTGTCCAAAAGTTTATACATATTTACACTCCCACTAAACGTACCAGAGAGCATATTTCCTTCACGTCATCTTTAAATAGATATAGTTAATCTTCTTAATCTTTGTCATTCTGATGGATGAAAAGTAATATCTTGTGTTTCAGTTTTTTAAATTTTGGTTTCAGATTACTAGTGAATTTTTTTATTTTATTTTATTTTTTTTTACGATTTAGTGCCAATTTGTGTGTGTATGATAATATGTGAGTGATAAAGGTATTGGGGGAAGGGAGTGAGTGAGTCGGTGTTGTTTGCTCTTCTATTTCACTCATTTTCCTTTCCCATGGGACATTCTTTTTTGGTCCTCATTGATCTGTATGAATTTTTATAATTATATATTTTATATATACAAATATATATAATTTTTATAATTATATATTTTATAATCCATTTATAAATGGATAGTTATGTTCTTACAAGTCAGTATTATAATTGTTAAGCACACCGACTTTGGAATTAATGCCAGGTTAGTGCAAACTCCAGTCCCTAGAATTACCACCTCTGAGACTTTGAGCAAGATCGCTGAGCTTTATAGTTCCTTTTTTCGTAAAATAGGAGTAGAGAGTTGTTGAGAAGGTTAAACTAAATGGTGGATATAAATGCTAGAAGATTGCTTGGCAATTAACAAAATAATAGCAGCTACCAATATTATTACTATTAAAATATGTTGCAGACATATACACACATTTTATCAGTTGTACTTTAAACTTCTTAAGCTGTTTTATGACGTGCAAAATTTCTTGTTCTTCTTTTAAAACTAAGAAGAATTTTTAACAATTTTCTTACTTTTGGTGTCATGTTCTAGAAAATATTATTCTCAACCTCTAGTAAGAAATTCATTACCTATATTTTCTTCTAAAGCCCTTATGATTTGATTTTTCATTTTGAGTCACCTAGAATTTTATTTGATATTAGAAGTGAGCTGGAGCTATAGTTTTATTTTCTTTTTTGCCCCAATAAATAGCCAGTTGCCTAAGCTACTACTGAAGAATCAATTATTTTTTCATATTTGAAATAACATTTTTATCATATAGCAAATTATATTTGAGCCTATTTCTGAACTGATCAGTTTATTTCTGTTGAATTGCCATACGTTCTCCATCTAGCTGCTCTTGCTCATCTAATCTCCCTCCACACTTTCCAGCTGTACCAGACTCGAGTTTCCCAAATAAATCTCACTATATTTCACACTTTGATACCTAATATTGTAGTTCTATTTGCCTTAAGAGCATCTTACTTCCCTCCAACACACACATACTTATTACGGAGCCCTTTCGTGTCTACAAAACCTCAGTTCAAGTATTACTTCCAATAAGCAGTCTCTCTGTAGAGTTTGGTTATATTTCGAGATCCCTCTTCTGTACTCCCACAGAACTATACCTATATTTCAACCAGGGTAGTTTTCACATGGTTAATCATTGATTCGCTTCTACGTCTCTTCCTCTAGAAAGCATCCAGAGACTGTCTGTGTCTACTTCAACTTATATCCCCAATGCCTGGAGCATAGTAGGCGTCCAATAAATATCTCTCAGTGAATGAGTAAATTTGTTTTATTAAATGCTGTAAGATGTTCAGAGAAAGGAAAACACGTTGTTCTCTTTAACAATTCAGAGCCGTTTCAACCAAAGACATGAGCCAAACGGTAAATTATAGAAACCAGAGAAGTAAGCAAAAGCTCTGCTTTTGTTAATGTCTGCTACAGTTGGAAGAGGAAAGTGGGTGATTTCATGGCCAAAAGTAACCTCTTTCTATGGGGAAAAGAATATTTTAAAGAGGTATGCTTGGGGGAGGGTAGTGGGAAGAAGGTGCATTTAACCATTTTCATTTACTTTTTTCTTTTTGTTATTCGCCCCTGAAAACAGAATTCAGATCTTGGAGCAGAGAATATGAGTTTGATGGAAAGTCTCTCGCTTTAGGGAACCTAGAGGGGTACCGGCCTTGAGAGGCAGAGGAATGGACATTCTGGAATAGAACAGCTCATAGGTGACCCTGGCTACAGGGAAGAGTAAGCGAGACTTGAAAGGTATTTGTGCTCCAATCATCCATTAGAATAGTGAAGCTTTTACTTGGGAAAAAAAATCCCCAAGACGTAAAAATCAAAGAGTCATGTCTAAGGCAGAACAGTTGCATCCCCAAATGATTTCTAACTCTGAGAATACAATTCTTTCCTTCAACAAATATTTATTAAGTCCATACCCTATGTTCAAGACTGTTTTAAACTGTGAAGACATAGCAAAGCCTGAGGCAAAGTCCCTGTCCTCATTGAGATGGCAGAGTGCTGTGTGCTCAGTCTGGTGAAGGGAAATAGGGGTCAGTGGCAGTCGAAAGTAACAGCTTAGACAGAGGGCAGCTAGTGCGTACTTAGTTGTTTATATTCCTTTCCTTGGTCTTTGTTTCTATCTGATAATGGAGTTATTAAATGATTTGTGTTTTAATTATTACTTATTTTTCCAAAAAATATTTCCTTCCCTTTTATGTACCATCCAATAGTGCATGTCCGTAGCTAAGAATACCGATATTACAGGTGCGGCAGCTTGGAGAGTGCCATATCTGCTCTAAAGTGGTTCCTGAAGCCCGGCAGAGATGAGAATCAGCTCTGGGGTTCTTAACATGGGCCTTTTCCCTGGGTATTCTGACATAGTAGATCTGAAATGGAATTATGTGCTTCTAGGGGCACCCCAGTTGAGAACCACTATTCTATGGTACTGAACACGCATATTAGTGATTGCAGATGACGTCATTATTTACAGAATAAAGTGGTGGTGTTTGGACAAACAGATCCTTCTTCCTCAAATGATTTAAATCTCCAAGGATACTAAAATGTTGATTGCATCATTGAAATAGCCATTCCTATGAGGGGCTGAAGAAAGAATTCTTGCTTTACTGTTTGTTAGTGGTAGCCCAATTCCACATATAAAGAAACCGAGTGAAACACTTAGTGGAGATGAGAGAAGTTGTTGCTTTTATATGACCTTTGCATTTAATAGATATTATATATAATTTTATCATCACCAGCTAGTAATAGATATCATTCCCAAATAGTCAGATGTAGAGATGACTGGAATCTAGTTCAGTAGCTAAATTTTACTCTCTGATCCTTCAGGGCATAAGTGGTATGCTGTTTTACATGTGTTCCCCTCTCCACCCTATTTAAACAGCCATTCAATCATTAACTCATTTATGGGCATGTAAATCAGGCCAATGATGTCATGCTTTTTCCCGAATATGTGTATACCCTTACCGTGCCTGACTAAAATCAATCTTTCTCTCTCTCTCTGTCTC
Organism: Diceros bicornis minor; assembly: GCF_020826845.1. Classification (NCBI taxonomy): domain Eukaryota; kingdom Metazoa; phylum Chordata; class Mammalia; order Perissodactyla; family Rhinocerotidae; genus Diceros; species Diceros bicornis. Next base: position 85,361,611 of record NC_080742.1, on the reverse strand, counting down.
TCTCTCTGTCTCTGTCTCTGTCTCTGTCTCTCTCTCTCACACACACACACACACACACACACTATGCTCACACATACTCACACAGGCACACAAATATCCTGTCTTTAGATTATTGCTGGACTCTTCTCTGTCTTTGTTAAACAATCAAGACAACAACTGAAAAGAGAATTTGAAAGAAATATTTTTCTTCCTCTCCTCCTCTCTGGCTGCCTCCCAACAAACTGAGCGATGCGGTTCTGGATTCTGTCTGACACATCCTAACTGCTGACATTTACCAGATGCTTCTCCAAGAAATGGGGGAGGGCGAAGGTGAAGCAGGGGTGTGATATCAGTAATTAGACTAACGAGGTCTCAATTATCAAGATGTTCCCACAGTGTCCCCTTCTGTTCGCAAATCTGGAACAGGAAGGCTGTCTTTAGGAAAGGAAAGGTGGGGTAAAAAGATACACTGATTTGGGTCTACGATAGGACGAACTCGGAAAGTTAAAATGAAGTTCTTAGTTTTCATAACAAATAATAAACAGATAAATCTAACCCTTAATCTTCGTGGGATCCCCGAACTGGCAAAACTAGACTGATAGAGATAGTTTAGTTTTGTAATTCCCCCTCACCTCCAGCCCATTGACATGGCTGATTTGATCCCACAATGGTCCCCATTAATGTTAGTGTTAAATAATTCACCAGCTTCTTTCTGTATGGGTCTCACAAATTGGTTATAGTTTGGTAGAATACAAGGAAGTTCAGGTTTTGTTTCGCAACTCAAAAATAGTATTTATTCAGTTCATCTAAGAGTTACCGTGCACATTTGTAAATTTGTGTCAGCATTCCTTATATGACTATAAATGTGTGGTACTTGGAGTTCTTCTTCAAACCAGTTGTAACATCTACTGTTTCCCTTACTAATTACTGAGTTAAATAAAATTTCTGATTAGGACAATCTATTTCACAAAACAAACCATAACGAGAAGGTTGTTTTGAGACTTTAAGGTTAGAATAAATAAAAATATGTCTATGAAACAATGAAATCTTCTTTTTGAAAGTACCATATAAATGTTAGTGCCTATTGCTAATGAACGGAATTGAATGGTATTGAGAGAATAGTCATTAAAGCTCTGGTGATTCTCCTCCTATTGGGGATGGAACCACTAAGGTGTAGATTTTTTTTTTTAAGGCAATAATTTGGACCTTCATCATCTTTAGGTAGTGCTCTAGGCAGAATAAAAAATTTCTAACTTTCAATGACTTCTTCCTCAGCAGTTCTTATCAGTATCCAAACTGTTCTGTCGTTATAGCATTACCTCATGACAGGACTATGATTGCCATGATTGCAGCTTATTTTATGTTATATTCCTATTTTGTAGGTTTGGTTTTTGATGCCTTAGTTTCTGAGGTAAACGCTCTCAAAAACACCACTGCAGGCTGAGCTACAGATGCTGTCACTCGTGGTTGTACTGTGTGTCGATTTTGCTAGGTTCAGAGCCTGACTTTTTGACCTCGTCCTAAGATGATGCCCTCTATTCCATTTACAATTCCGTGGTCTCATATCCATTGGGTGTAATGAGTATAATTCCAGCAATCTGGCAGTGCCACAATACAAAACACTGAGGGGTCTGGATTTGCTGCATGAAGGCATTAGAGACCTCTGTTATTTTGGTATTTGAAGATCAAAATGCCTCTTCGGACAGATGCTTCCTCCTGCTATGAAATTGAGGGTGCAGGCAGCCACAGAATCAGTGTAATTCATCATAAATGGAAGCTTACACATTTTAATTAATAGTATTTTCAGGGAAACTATTTAAAGAGAGTAGTAAGACAAGTCCATACAGCAATGCATTTTTCTTGTGTCTTTTTATCACGTGTTGGCCACCATGATTGTCAGAATTCTAAGATGCCCCCCAAATTCTCACCCCTGGTGTACATGTCCTGTGTAATTCTCTCCCCTTCAGTGTGGTTGGGAACAGTGAACACGACAGGATATCAACCCAGTGATTAGATCACCAATCAGTTGGCTTTCGGTTAATCAAAAGGGAGATTATCCTGGGTGGGCCTGATCTAATCAGGTGACCCCTTTAAAAGAAGGTCAAATGTTGGAATCCTTCTTCTGCTGGTTTGGAAGAAAGCAAACAAACATGTTGTGAACTGCCTATGGAGGAGGGCCACGTGGCTAAGACCTGAGAGCAGCCTCTAGAGCTGAGAGTGATTCCCCACTAATAGACAGCAAGGACTCAGGGGCTTCAGTCCTACAAGAAACTGAATTCTGCCAAACCTGAATAAGCTTGGAAGAGCACCTTGCACTCCAGATGAGCCCGTGTTCCTGCCAACACCCTGATAGCAACCTTGTGAGACCTTGAGCAGAGAACCCAGCTGTGTCACACTCAGCCTTCTTACCTACAGAAACTGTGAGATAATAAATGGGTGCTGTTTTAAGCCACTAAATGGTGGTAATTTGTTATGTAGGAATAGAAAACTAACACAACTACCTTCAGAAGTGGGTATTATAGACTCTGAAGGACATGCTTACGGAAACTCAGATTTCTTCAGGAAACAATGAGAAGGAGGCTCACAGAGAGAATCCATGTTAAGTCAGTTCAGTAGAGGGGAGCAGAGCCTGCTAAGGATGCCCTGATGAATTTGAACACAGACTTGCTATCTGGCAGGGAAAAGTGAGCATTCCCTGAAGGAGTGCTGCTCATGCAGCATTTGGAGAGGGACCATTTTATCCCCGCCATCTGCTGTGGACTGAGACTTTTGTAAAATATAATAAGTGTAAATGAGTAGCAAAACAAGACTTTTTAAAAAGGACATACAAAATACAAGCCTCAATTTTTCATTATTCAACAGACATAAAAATTACTCTTGCCATTAATTTTCAAATTGCCATAAAACTTTCCACATGCATACTCTCAATTTTGGCATTTATCACATTGCAAACCAGTTACAAATAGCAGACCAGCACCAGTATGGGAACCATGTTCTGAGGAGCGCTGCTCTAAGAGACACCAAATGCTCACAATGCCCTCTGCTCCTATGCCTGCAATGGATATCTAGTGTAAGCAAAGATAACTTGTGATGCTCAGAGAGGACTGCACCTAATAATAGATGGGTATTTTCCAATTTGGGAGCTAGCTGGTCATTTTTCAGTTTGGAGTAGATAGTACCCTGAACTTGCAGTAAAAAACACACACATTGAACCTCCAGCTCCACTATCTAAAAGCCATGAGATCTTGGCAAGTTACTAATACTTGCTAAACTTCATTTCTCTTATTTGTAAAAATGGCGATAATATTAGTAATCTGTCTCATATAGTTGTGCAGACTGATGAGGTAACGTATGTGTGTGTTTTGTAAGCTGTTAGGCACTCTATACATGTATGAATTAATAATATTACTATTACTAAGTTCTCCCTCAATAACTCCTTCCAGCATGCCCTGCACAGAGGATGGGAAATGGAAAAATCGGACCATGTGTTCTAAACAACTTGATTTTACTGTAACTAACAGTTTCTGGGAATGGCTGGGAACTGATGTGTGTGTAAATTGCAGATACTGAAAGGATCTCTTTGTTACATTAACAACAGACTCCTCTGCACATCTTGTTTATGTGTAGAGTGCTCCTAATTAATAACATAAGCAGGAAAGATGGTCATTGAATTCCACCCTCTAATCATTGCCTCCATTCTGCAGTTATCCTCAGGGGTATGTGAGGCAGGACTGATACTCAAATAGCTCCCACTATACTGTCTAGTACCATCTGTGAGCACTGTGGCATCATAACAGCACAACTTCTAGAAATGGAGTAGGGAAGGAAGACAGCAGCACGGGGCTTTCCGACAGGAATCCCAGCTTCGTAACAGAGCATTGCTGGGTGACACCACTCCAGCAATGCATTCATTTTAGACATAAATAGAATAACAATTTAAGACTACTGCAAGCATTTTCCTTTGCTCTCATAAGGTTAAAATATTCCCCTCTTCGTTTCTCTCCTAACTTCTCCCTTTAAAAGAATCACGTTAAAATAGATTTATTGTATGATAGTCTCATTCCATTTTGGAATTACGAGGCAGGAACAATGTTGTGGCCTGCTGGCTGTTTTTTTGCCCCTTGATAGAAAACAAATTGTTCCTTTAAATCTGTTTTCCAGTTCACTGTTTCACTGAATATATTTTTCATTTTTTTATGAGTAAAACTACAAAAAAAATCCCTCGGAGAGAGGAGGCAGAGTCTCTTGTGACTAACATGCATGAATCACTTTGTATATTTCTTACGGCCTCACTATCACACTACATTCATGCCTTCAGGATTATCCAAACATTGTCTTACAGAATCACAAAAACTGAGTACGTTTTGGGTGTCGGGGAGACTAAGAAATAGTATCCTTTTATCTCATGAGAAAACACATTCCTTAGACACAGTGGCTGCAATTTGTGGGTGATCTACAATTCAGTAAACAGGCCTGTGCAAAGACCAATAGAGTGTCCCTATTGGTCAGGTCCGCTGAATTTCAGCTGCTGACAGCGACCTCAATTAAGAACATACCTGCAAGGAAATGTCCCTCTAAATTACAACCTAATAGCCAATGGATTCTGTAATAGGATTAAGTGTGAGTAGAATTCATGAAAATGGCAAAATAGGAAAAATATTAATGATAAGAAGATAAACAATGGCAATTTAAGGTAGGTTTTGGTGTACATCGTGGAGTGAGAGGGAAGAACAAAGAACCCAGAGATGCTCTGCGTTTTCTCAGCTTTTCTGAACTCTACACAACTTCTCAAATCAGAGCTTCTCTTTCGGTCCTAATTCATATTCTTTTATTTTACTCAGGATTTCATCTCATTCAAGTGAATTATGGGCAACTATAATTAGAGGAATAATTTTAACTCTGGCTTTCTACACCCAATTAGACAAGGGCTTTTAGCCCTGCTGCCTAAAATGTGTTCATTTAGAATCTGGCACACTATTAAAACTCTATTCCTGTATTTATAGTAATAATAACAACCAAGACATACCTCTACCAAGCATTTTCTGTAGGTCTTAGAAAGGTCTTCCAAACAATACATCTTGTCAATGTGTGTTGTCCACTGCCACTGTGAGGTGGGGACAAGGCTGAGTAAGAAGCCAAGGATATGCAAGGTTCTAGCCCCATCCTTAAGTAGGCTACAACCATCCAGGGAACTGAATCAGGGGATGAGCAAGTGAGAAGCAATAACTGAGTTTTACAAGGTGGTACCAAGAACACATCAAGGTGGTAAGAGAAATTACAACATGGGGTAGCAGCAAAAACTGAAAGCAGGAAAGAGACCTGGTTTGGACATGGATGGCTTGAGAATTCAGCTGGAAGAATTATTTTAATTACACTGTTTGTCCTGGCTCTCCTCCCCTCATTCTATAAACCTGTTTTCTGGTCCAAAGACTTCCTGAGTCAGCAGGACCTCTTTGAGTTCAGGCGTATAGGAGAAGCATTTGATTCAAGCTGGTGATTATAGACAGAAACTTGGAGGGAATTGTCTGCAAATAATGTCTCTATCCAGGCACATTTTCTCAAGCTTAATCTCTGTGAATGCATCTTCTCCATTTTTGTATGATTCTGGATTCCAGTGATTCATTGACCTCTTAGTCTCAAGTTCCTCTACTTTTGTAGATGACGCTCTCTGATGCTTGGTTTCATCTTATTTGCATTCCTCCATTCTCAGGATAGTTCTCTCCCTGGCTTTTCTATCACTTGCTCTAATTTCCCGTTTTTATTTTTTTTGTACCCTGTGACTACACTCTTGACTCTTTTGGTCTATGTTGCATTAACAACTCCAGCTAGCCCTTCTACTAGCTCTTTATGTTGACATCTCTCTGTTGTCTCATCTACAACTGGATAAAAATATCAATAAATCTTCTGCCAACTTTAGTTCCAGGAAGACTTCAGGTTCTGCCTGGAGACACTATCATGTAATAGTGATAAGACATTCTTGCTAATCATTTTATTAGGGCAGTGTAAATAAAGTGCATAAAACTCTCCAGGAGAAAAGCAGTTTGAAGCAATCAGGGACATTTGTTTATTGAGTGGAGGAAATAAAATAATTAGGAGAAAATGTTTGAAGGATGTATGGAAATGGGTTATCATAATATTGTTGATGCATAAAAGTTTATAACATTGTGAAAGGTCTTAAAACAACAAAATATATGATAAATTGTTGACAGGACAATGTCACTGAAGAAAATAGAATGAAAATTATTAGGAGGAAGCTACAAGGACACTTACTTGTCTTGATGAAAGGAATAACATGATTTGTGTTGTCTTAAAATGGAATAGTTTAGTGTGTGTGTATGGTTGTGAAGTCCCTTTCAGTGGAAATGTATGTGTTGACCAGATAATAATTAGAAGGATGCAATGTAAAAGAACATTCTGCATGAGAGATTTTATAACATGACTTTTCCCCAGCTTCATTGAAGTATCATTATATAAAATAAAATTCATGCACTGTAAGTGAACAGTTCGATGAATTTTGGTAATGGAATACAGTCCTATAGTCAGAACCAAAATCGTAATATACAATAATTAGCTGTAGGTTTTCCATAGATGTCTTTTTATCAGGTTGCAGAAATTCCCTTCTAATTCTACTTTGCTAAGAGTTTTTATCAAAAAAGGAAGTTGAATTTGGTCAAATACATTTCTGCATCTATTGGGATTATCAGATATTTTCTTCTTTTTCAGTTTGTTAGTATGGTGAGTTGCATTGATGGATCCTTTGAATAATAAACCAATTTGCATTGTTGGGATAAACTCCACTTGAACATGATGGATTGTCTTTTTTATATGTATGCTGTTAGACTCAATTTACTAAATTTTTTGCATTTATGTTCATGAGAAATATTTATCTGTACTTTTCTTATAATATCTTTGTCTAGTTTTGTTACTACAATAGTATTGGTTTTGTGGAATGAATTGGGAGGTGTTATGGACTGAACGTTTGTGTGTCCCAAAATTAATTTGTTGAAGCCCTAACCCCCAATATAATGGTATTTGAAGATGGGGCCTTTAGAATGTAATTAGGTTTAGATGAGGTCATTTGGGTGGGGCCCTCATAATGAGATTAGTGCCCTTCTAAGAAGAGACACCAGAGATCTTGTGCTAGCTGACTGTCTCCCTCCTGCTCTCATCTGCCCCCCCACCCATGCATGCACTAAGAAGTTATGTGAGCAAACAATGAGATGGTGGCCACCTACAAGCCAAGAAAAGAGGCCTCAGAATGAAACTTACCTTGCAGGCACCTTGGTCTTGAACTTCCCAGCCTATAGAACTGTGAGAAATAAATTTCTGTTGTTTAAGCCATTCAGTCTATGGTATTTTGTTATGACAGCCCAAGTAGACTAAGACAAGAGGCATTCTTTCCATTTCAATTTTCTGGAAGAGTTTGTATAGAATGAGCATTACTTCTTCCTGAAATGATTGGGTGAATTCTCCAGTGAAGCCATCTAGGCCTGGAGTTTTCCTTGTGAGAAAGTTTTTAGCTACAAATTTAACTTCTTTAATAGATATCAAGATATTCATATTATTTGTTTACTAATGAGTGAGCATTGATATAGTGTGTCTTTCAAGGAATTTGTCCATTTCATCTAAGTGGTTGAATTTATTGTCTTAAAGTTTTAAAGGAATAGTATTTCATTATCAGCCTTTTAATATCTGTAAAATCTTCAGTGATGTCATCTCATCTTTGATATTTATAATTTATGTTTTCTTTCAAGGATAGAGGTTTATCAAATTTATTACTCTAAGAAATAGCTTTTGGCTTCATTGGTGTTCTGCTTTCTATTTTATTGATTGCCATTCGGGTTTTTATTATTTCCTTTCTACTACTTGTTTGGGTTTAATTTGCTCTCCGTTTTCTTGTTTCTTAAAGGGGAGTTGAGGTAATTGATTTGAAACCTTTTTTCCTAACCTAATACAGATATTTAGTGATGTAACTCTTCCAGCTACCAGTTCTGCTTTAGTGGTATGTATGTTGGTATGTTGTATTTTAATTTTCATTTCACCCAAAATATTTTCCAATTTTTCTTTTGATCTCTTCTTCTACCCATGACTTATTTAGTTTCCAAAATCTGGGGATTTTACAGTTATCTTTTTGTAATTGATTTCCAATTTAATTTCCTTGTTATGAGAGAACATACATTGTATGAATTAATCCTTTAACATTTATTCTGAATTGTTTTATGGACCAGAATGTGGTCTATCTTTGTAAACGTTCTGTGTGCTCTTTAAAAGAATGTGTATTCTGCCATTGCTGGGTAGCATGTTTTATAACTATCAACTAGGTTCAGTTGGTTGATTGTGTTCAAATGTTCTATATCTTTAATAATTTTTTGTCTCCATTTCCTGTCAATTGTAGAAAGGGAGACATTTGAAATCTCTGACTTTCATTGAGGATTCGTCTATTTCTCCTTGCAGTTCTATAAGTTTTTGCATCATATACTTTGAAGCTATGTTATTAGGTGTATAAATGTTCAGGATTATTATGTCCAATTGAGGAAATTACCCCTTTAATATTATACAATAACTTTCTCTTTTTCCTGCTGGCAATATTCTTTGATCTGAAATATACTTTATTTGATATTTATACAATCACTCTAACTTCATTTGAAAGTAGCATGGTATAGCTTTTTAATCCATTTACTTATGATCTATTTTTATCTTTTACTTGAAGTGCATTTCTTGCAGGCAGCAAATGGTTGGATCTTCCTTTTTTATCCATTTTGACAATCACTGCCTGTTAATTGGCATAGTTAGATTATTTACATTTAATATGATTATTTATAACATCGTCTGTAAATATATTCTTACTATTTGTTTTCTATTTATTCCACCTGCTCTTTTTTCCTTTTTCCTCTTTTCATGAATTTATTGAGTTACAGGAATATTTTTATTATTTCATTTTATCTCTTTAATTGGCTTATTAACTATAGTTCATTTTGCTATTTTAGCATTTGTAGTTTATATCTTTAACTTACCACAGTCTATCTTCAAATGATATTCATATGTTGTGTAAGAATCTTACAATAATACACTTTCATTTCTCCCTTTCTGGTCTTTGTGCTATTGTGGTCATGTATTTCACTTTTAGATAGGTTATAAACTCAACACTGTATTGTTATTATTTTTGTTTAAAGACTCAGTTATCTTTTAAAGATAATATTTTAAATGTATTAAGAAAATATCTTATATATTTATCATGTAACTGTCTTTTCTGATCCTCTTCATTTCTTTGTATGGATCCATATTTCCATCTGGTATTATTTTCTTTCTGCCTGAAGAACTTCATTTAACACTTATAGTGTGAGTCTGCTAATGATAGATCCTTTTAGATATTGTAGGTATGAAAATGTTTTTATTTAACCTTAAATTTTGAAAGACAATTTTACTGGGTGTAGAATTTTAGTTGACAGGTTTTTTTTTTTTTCTTAGCACATTAAAAATGTTTATTTTCTTCTCTCTTACATTGTTTCCAGTGATAAATCTGCTGCCATCCTTATCTTTGTTCCTCTGAATATAGGCATCTCTTTTTCTCTGGCTGCCTTGAAAAATTTTATTTATCACCAGTTTTGAGTAGTTTCTTTATGTGTCTTAAATTTTCTTGTTTGTTGAATTTCTTAGGTCTGCAAGTTTATAGCTTTCATCAAATTTTGGAAAATTTCAACCATTATTTCTTTAAATATTTTTTCTGTCCTGCTCTCTCTCTCCTCTCTTTTATGGACATTATTTATATGTATTTCTCTTTTATGGACATTATTTACATGTCTCCTAAAGTTGTTCCACAGCTTAGCTCACTGAGACTGTTCATTTTCCCTCATTCTCTTTTCCTCCTTGGTTTCATTTTGGATAGTTTTTATTGCTATGTCTTCAAATTCACTAATATTTTATTTCACAAAGTCTAATCTTCTTTTAATCTTATGTAGTGTATTTTTTACCTCAAACATTATAGTTTTCAGTTCTAGTAGTTTGATTTGGGTCTTTTTGCCATCTTCCATATCTCTACTTAACTTTTTAAAACACATTGCAGTTTTCATCTCTAATAGTTTGATAACTCTCTTTGTAGTGATAATAACTGTTGTAATGTACCTGTCTGCTAATTATAACATCTGTTTCAGTTATGGGTAGGTTTCAGTTAACTGATTTATACCTTTGTTATAGGTCTTATTTCCTTGTTTCTTTTCATTCCTGATAATATTTGATTGGATGAAAACTGTGAATTTTGCCTTGTTGGGTGCTGAATGGTTTTGTGTTTCTATAAAGACTATTTAGCTTTGTTCTAGAAAGCAATTAAGCTCCTTGGATATAGTTTGATCCTATTGATTGTAGCATTTAAGATTTGTTAGGTGAGACCCGAGCAGTGCTCAGTCTAATTAAATCTTCATTAATGAGAAAAGAGCCTCTGTGTATTCTATACAGTGACTCATAAATCATCAGAATCTCCAGGGGAACAGGCACTATTTCCTGCCCTGTATGAGCACTGAACACTCTTACCTCTTATCCTTTTAAGTGGTTCTTTCCATGGCCTCAGTTACTTTCCTCCCATGCATGTACAGATCAATATTTAGTTGAATACTCAAGAGAAGCCCTCTGTAGATGTCCTGAGTTCTCTCTCTATGCAGCTTTCTTTCTCTCCGCTACTCTGTCCTGCGAACTCCCTGGACTCTGAGTTCTGCCTGCTCAACACAAGAACAAAAGATGTAGAGATACATGGTGTGATGTCACAAATAAACAGAACTCCAGAAGTGTTTTTCTGATGTGTAAATACTTTTGTTGTTGTCGAGGAAGATTGGCCCTGAGCTAACATCTGTGCCCATTTTCCTCAATTTTGTATATGGGATGCCTCCATAGCATGGCTTGATGAGCGATGTGTGGGTCTGTGCCCGGGATTTGAACCTGTGAACCCCAGGCCACCAAAGCGGAGCACACAAACTTAACTACTATGCTACCGGGCTGGCTCCCTGATGTGTAAATATTTTAATTAAGCATTTGTTGGCATTATTTTCCATGCAGAAGGAATCATAAACATGACTTGTAATTTGGATATGGAAAAGAATTTCTTATCCTGACGAAAAAAGGCATCAGGATATTTCCAAAGTGGTAATAGCACAAAATAAGGAAGTGATATACTTGATTTCTATTATGTTCATCTTTCGAAAATCCCTTAAGGGATTTGGGGGGCCTTAGTTTCCTCAGCAATAAATTTGCGGTAGGGTGAATAGAAGAGATAAACCTGACGGTTAATTATCCAGTAGCCTAAATATCTCAGTTTTCTATAATTCTAAGATAAGTTGCACTTTACCTGCATTATTACTGATACTTATTTTTACTTCTATTAATGATGCCAATAGACAGTGTACAAGATTAAAAAAATACTTGGTACGAATAGGTGGATATGCTTTGGTTGATTATGAGTTGTAATGGCTTAAACAGTTTAATTTGAGCCCTAATTTGACCTAATCAGCAGAGTTGGAGCTGAACCACCTGTGAGCCTGTGTAGGCCACATGATAGACCTTCTACTCTTCATATTTTAGTTTTGAGTCAACATAAATATGAGGAAGAGGAGCCAAAAATGGAAACTTCTCCTGATTATAGGACTCCCTTGTTATAGCAATCAGCTTCCATTGTACTTCCCAGGGTCCAAATTAATCACACCCACTTTCCTTTTAATTGAAATTCGTTGTTGACTCATCTCTAAAGATCCTGGATATGAAGTGACAAGAAAATTAAGCAGCTCAACTTCAATTTTTGTAAAACAAACACTTGCATTTAAATGTCCAGTTAAAACATGATATATTTCCAATAATTTGCACTTTAAAATTTCCTTCATCATCTTCTATTTCTCAGGTAACAGTGGATTATTTTGGTTAAGTTCTTTTTTTTTAAAATTTTTTTAAATTTTTTGTTTATTGCAGTAACATTGGTTTATAACATTGTATAAATTTCAGGTGTACATCATTATACTTCTATTACTGCATAGACTACATCATGTTCACCACCCAAATACTAACTACAACCCATCACCACACACTTGTGCCGAATTATCTCTTTCACCCTCCTCCCTCCCCCCTTCCCCTCTGGTAACCACCAATCCAATCTCTGTCTCTATGTGTTTGTTTGTTGTTGTTATTATCTACTATCAGGTAACTGTGGATTATTTTGGTTAAGTTCTTAAGCATATATATTCACAGTATTATACAACATAAATAGAAAAACAAAATTAAATATCTTTGGTCTTCTCAGCATCTGATTTGACTATTGCATATACTGTCAAACCCATGTGTACACTTTACATAACTGAAATTCTTGAGAATGTAAACTTTTTAGGCTTTTTTATTTATAATTATATTTTAAATCTTTCCTATATTGTTATATACCATTGCAACTGTTTGTAATGTAATTTTTAATGAGTAATGTATCAACCAGTTGATACACCATTATTTACATGGTCATCTGCCAATATTTGGCATTGGCTTATTTTTCAAATTTTCATTATTAGATATAACATTACAATGAATATCTTCACATCATTTAATTATTTCCTTAAGATTGGTTTCCAGTACTTCCTGTCCTTTGTATAATTAAAAGGGTACAAAAATCAAAATGGCTTTTTGTTGTTGTTGTTATACTAGGTTATTGTCCTTAAGAATTTATCCATTTATTCATTGATTTTTCAATTCACCCAACATTTATAAAAGGTGATGTGTTTACCAAAAAATGTCAGTGTAATAGATGCAAGACAAAATTTAATGGGGAGCCAAATAAATAAACCAATAATAATAGCACTCTGCGATAATACAACAGTAGAATAATGGAAGTATCTACCAAAGACTGTAGTTGTATGCCTAACTCTGCTTGGGATAATCAGAGAGATCTTCCCAAAGGATGTAGCATCTGTAATAGGTTCTAAGGATGATAAGGGGCATTTATAGGTAAAAAGTTGAATAAAGTATATACCTGAAGAACGTATCACCTTTGTAATGTTTTTTATTGTGATGGATGGAAAATGAAACCTATCTCCTTACATGACACATTTTGTCTTGCACCTCCGACATCGTTTTTTTCATATATCACGCCTTACAAATATTTGGTGAATAGAATAATCAATGGATAAATGGATGAATTCCTAGGGACAGTCACTTAGTATAATATCATCGTCATCACCTACAACAACAGCAAAGAGACATTGCATTACATATGTGACCTTCACAAATTGCATTAGTTGAACTTATCGGCCTTATTTTCTAGACTTCTCCTCTTTGACCTTATTCCAGTCACATCAAACTCTTCACTGTTCCCTGAATACAGTTCTGGGAACACAGTAGAAGGCCACACATTAGTGGAAAACAGGCAAATCTCACTCTCTCTTTCTAATGCAAGAAGAGATAATGTTGAAAGAGAAAAATAAATGAATTCACAGATTCATATTCTAATACCATTTATGTAAATTAAATATTATTTGGAGATTACTTTTTATCACAAGAAAGGACTGTTAAGAAAAATCATCCTAAACAGAAATAAGGCAAAAGGACGACAGTGTGACCTTCATTGTCACACTATGCTAATAAACCTGCCTAAGGATCTACTGACTCTAGAGACATCCGCCTTTGTTTGATTTGCCATTGATTAGCAGCAGACATTTTACGACTCTTCAAACTTGGATGTTAATTTGCAGGAAACTAATTAGATGCAAACGATTTTCTCCAGAAAAGACGATAATTCTAAAGTTATACATTTTGCCTGGTAAGATGAACCAGTTTCCAATTTAGTTTAGTAATTTTATCCCAGCATTATTTAATTATGTATTTTTTCTTTCATTTATATATATATCTATATCTGTGTCTTCTGGATTTCTTTTTGTGTTCCCTATACCTCTTCACCAATTTTCTAAAATTCTGAAGTACATTTAACTGTATCCCTGTTGATGGAAAGTTTTTTCCTGGGGCTTTGAAAGCTAGATGAAACCTTTTTTCATCTCTTATTTGAGAGCTTGCATGTGTTACTTGAGATTTTTCTTCCACGGCAATGCTTTCTTTATTTCATAATTTTTAAATTTTTTCTTTAATTTCAATATCTTAAATTCTTTTAATTTGTGAAAAACTGCTGGTCTATACTTTTCAGATGCCTAGCAACATACTTCATTTTTGGGGGGAGGGGGGCATATTTCTTTCTTTCCTTTTAACCTGAGTCTGATGAGCACAGATAATCCATTTTTGACTTTTACTCACCTCTAACTGGAGATTGTTCTTCATAGGGGATGGATATAGAAGTTTAGTAGTGGAAAACAGGGAGACATGGGTATTCTTAGAATGCACAGTCGTTCCCATTCTCATATTGTTTCAGATACATGTCTAGCTCAGACTAAAAAGAATTCTTCCTGGCTTGTGGTGAATCCACTAATACAACAGGTATTTTGTGCAATGATTTAGCATTGATTTACCGTGTATTGACCAAGATCAGCACACTCAGACTTCCTGACTCAATTATTGTCCTATGTTCTACTACAGTGTTAGCCCATTGAGATTAGGCTTACTAAGTATTAGTCTAGGAAGATGTTATAGCCGCAAGTTCCTATTTGTTCTTCTGTGTCCTTTGCTAACATGCTGTGTCAGTGTGGACTCAACAACTGGCCTGCTCTTCTAAGCAGGGAAACATGATTTAGCCATTCACTGCTGTCATATTCATTCAGCAGGCATTTGTTAAGCATTTATTATGATACTCTTACGATGTAAAAAGGGCAAAAAAACTTGCCAGCACAACCAGAATATGCTTCCCCCCGGCTCCCCGCTCAGGTTTGTACTTATAGTGAATAATTTGGTGAGAAAGCATTCCAGGTAGAGGTAACAAGCAATTCAGAATCCATGAGGAATCCATGAGTCAGTAGATCCTTAGGCAGGTTTATTAGCATAGTATGACAATGATGGTGTTGTGTATAAGGACCAGCGGAAGGCCAGCGGGACAGGGACATGGGGTGTGTCTGCACCAGCCGAGATCTGCTGACGCCTGTTCTGTGTCCTCTCCTGGCCTCTTCCATCAGCCGGGGCTGATTTTCACTGTGCTCAGCAACTCATCACTGTGCTTTATACTCGTGTCTGTTCTCTGGCTTCATGTTTTTTAAGCCGTAGTCTCTGATCTAGTGCCCAGCTTTTCCTCTACAAGCAGGTGCCTCTGGTTGGTTCTGATCCAAACACAATTTGAAGCGTCTTCCTTCCACTACTCCTTCTCTTATATTGTTCACCCTACATCTTTTGAAGAGAAGAAAGGCAAGACTTTGTTTTTGATTTTTAGAAATTCAGTTCCATGTGGTCTCCAGTTACGGGAAAAAAAAATGTCAGGTTGATTCTCTCTGCCTCTAGATTTTCTAGCAATGTTCCTTGGAATTTCCCACTTTTCTGAATTTGATCGTGTCAGTGTAGCAGAGTTGATCAGGTTTCATGATGCCGACTCATGCTGACAAATCTCACACAAAATATAAAAGGAGAATGCTGATTTACTAAATTTTACTGGGAATTATGACCATAAACGGACAGAATGTTCACATCTCCCTAGTTGGTGCACTTTTTTTCTTGTGTGCAAGTTACACAGAAAGACAATTCATTAGAAGACAATTCAGCACGCAGGAATCAGAATAAAATAGATTAGCATGATGTTGAGAATGTTTGGTGGTTCAGGCTTAACGTCTTTGTGCTTTCATCTCTGCAATAGGACCCCATCTATCAGAAAGACCAAATGCTCATATTAGCCTGAGCTAATGTTCCAGCACGATCAATCTGAAACAATCTCAGCCAACATTTGCATCTGATTTTTCCCCATGTATCTTCAGCCGAAAAAAATTTTTTTTATTTGATACATAGAGTAGACTTTATGATAATTTCTCATATTTTATTCTTCCTTCTTCTAGGCATATGGTAATATCGCACCTCCCCACCCTGTTACAGTTAGACATAGCATATGGTTTGCTTTGGCCAATTAGTTGAGAGTAGAAGCCATTAAGAGCCAGCATGTAGTTTGCAACGTTCCCTACTCTGCCAGAGTGATTAGTGGGGACTTCATCATCCTGTGTCTCCAAGTGACGATGTTTTGGAGAAGAGTCTCCACCAACCTGAAATGATAAGCAAGGCATAAAACTTTGTTATTTTAAACCACTAAGATTTGGAGATTGTTTGCTGCCATGGTATTTCGGGTTCCTGGACCCAATTCTACCAACAAGAAATTCTCCAGACATTAGCTGGATGTCCTACAATTTAACCAAATTCTGCCACACCTACCCAGAGATAGCATCAGATTCCATAGGTTAAGGGCTCGGTCCCACAAGACTGCCCCCCCTTCTCACTTCGGACATTAGTTGCAAACCCAGGTTATCACCTGTGCTTCTGATCAATCTGCTATAGATTGGAGATTCCAATGACTCCCCTCCTTGGGTTCAATTAATTGTCTAGAGTGGCTCATAGAACTCAGAGAAACATTTTGTTTACTAGATCATCAGTTTATTATAGAAGGGTATAGCTCAGGAACAGCCAGCTGGAAGAGATGCACACAGCAAGGTATGAGGAAAGGGTGTGGAGCTTCCCTCCCCTCTCCAAGTGCACTGCTGTCTCCCAGATCTCCACGTGTTCACCAACCCAGAAGCCCTCTGAACCCTCTCCTTTTAAGTTTATATGGAAGCTTCATTACGTAGGCATGATTGATTGAATCATTGGCTATTGGCAATTGGACTCCATCTCCAGGCCTTCTCGCCTCCCTGGAGGTTAGAGGGTGGGACTGGAAGGTCCAATCCTCTAATCACATGGTCTGGCAAACAGCCCCCGTCCTTAGGTGCTGCTCCAAAAGTTACCTCAATAACATCACAAGAGATGCCTTTATCTTTCTCCTCATAGGAAATCCCAAGAGTTTTAGGAGCTCTGTGCCAGGAACAGTGAATGAAGACCAAATATATGTTTCTCATTATAAATCACAATACCACACATGGCAGAATCAGGTTCATGCTGACTGATACAGATGCTAGCACCTTGATATAGGGAACCTTAAATGGGTTATATGATAGCTAGCGAGGACAACTTTTATTATAGACTTGAAGAGTAAAGGTCCTTATTATGTAGTGGCTAAATTCTTGGTAAAACGAACAACTGCGGCAACTTAGAGGACAGTATGAGGCATTCTTACAGGCTCTACGTATCCACAGCTAAGTAGAGAAAGAGAAAGAGGCAAGGGGAAGAGAAAGCAAAGAAATATTCAAAGTGAGAATTGTGACTCAAAAGAAACTTGAGTGTGGTCATTGCTCATAGAGCTGACTGCAATAAAACAGAGAAGCCAAAAATATGTTTTAGAAAATTGTGCTGTCAAAAGAATCAACAGCCTAGACTAAAATAGACCATGACTGTTTGATACTTAAAAAGATCCTGGGGCTTCCAACCTTCTATAGGCAAGAAGTGAACTGAGAGAGTTGCTCAGATTCCAAGAAGAACGTCTTGCTGATGTCCAATTCAGACACAGCCAAGGAGGATAATGTAAAAACAAAAAAAAAAGAAGAAGAAGAAGAAGAAGAAAGAAGGAGAAGGAGAAGAAAGAAGGAGAAGGAGGAGGAGGAGACAGAGGGGGGAGGGGGAGGGGAAGGGAGAAGGGGGAGGGGGAGGAGGGAGGAGGAGGGGAACGGGGAGGGGGAGGAGGGGGAGGATTACACAGAGTGAATCCAGGGAGAAAACTGGACAAGTTAGCTATACCCAAGGCGGAGAACCAGGGCCTGTTCAAGAATCATTCCCCACCAACTTTTGGGGGAATCCTTAATCTTAATATGTCTTTTCAGAATTGTTGCAGATAAATCTTTGTTATGTGGGACCAGTGTATGCTGTGTGACTCCACTTCTTCCTCTGCCAGAATGTTTACTGAGGTTATATATCCTGGTTCCATTATTGCATATTGAATTTTGGAGGAGTTCATAGGTCTTCAAACCAAGAGGAGACACATCCAGACCTAATATCAAGATACTGCCCAATGTTTCTTAGATACCCTGAGTTGTGGAATTGATGTCTCTAGTGATGGACTAGAAAGGACTTTTGCATTGCTTCCCTTGTGGGGGGGCATATTTTGTATGTGGATAGGAGAGAGAACTAAATATTGTCTTACCAAAAATGTGAACCATGGTAGTCATTAGAGCTATTTACCAATCTTTTAGTTATTTCCCATCTGCAAACCTGAGAGAATTGTGATTGCCCAATCCTTTGATGAGAGCCATGGCCATCTGACCTGGGTTTGGCCAAGGAAATATGCGTAGCTATAATGTGAGTGACTTCCAGAAAGAAGTCTTTAATAGTCAGGGCATGCTTTGTTATGTCTCTTTCTCCTTGGTGACTGGCGATATTCTAGACGGTGAAAGCTCTGTCATCCTAAATCCCTGTGTGACTGATGTGAGATGAGCATGGAACATGAGCAATAAATAAAACTATAATGTTTTAGCCACTCAAATTTTGGAAGTATTTTTACTGTGGCACAGGAAAATATACCTTCACTTATACAATCCAAATCTAGATTGAATAAAGTACATAAAATAAAATTATAGTCCATTTTCTTCGTGATTTCAAGAATTCTAAACAAAATATTGGCAAAGGAAACTCAATACTCTCAAAAAATGCATCACAAACAAGTTAGATACATCCCAGGAATGCAACGATGTTTTAATAGAAGAAAATGTGTAAATGTAATTCACTGCATTAACAGATTGTAGAAAAAGCCATATGCTCATCTCAATAGATAAAGAAAAAAAATTGATAAAATTCAAGACCCATTCAATAAGCTAAAAATAGAAGCAAACTAACGTAACTTGACACAAGATAAGAACAAAACCCCCTATACTATACACAATTATAAATGAGGAAACACTGGAATTATTCCCTTTAGATTTAGGAAGAAGACAGAGTTTCTCACTTTTCTTCCTTCTATTTAAGACTGTTTTAGAGTTCTGAAACTGGAATAAGATAAGTAAAACAAATTAAGGGCAAAAAGATTGGAAAGGAAGAAATAAAAGTGCTGTTATTGCACATGTTATTGTTTTCATAGGAAATTTAAAAGTAGCTAGGGACAATCAATAGAGTTAGAGCAATGTTGCTGGATGTGAGATCAATACACAAAAATATCAATTCATATGTAGTCACAGCAACAAACAATTAGAAAGCTTTACTTTCTAATAATAATAGCAATAAACACTATAAACTATTTATGAATAAATCCGTAAATGATGTGCACACTAAAATTATAAAACTTTACTGCAAAGCATCAAAAATACTTAAATGGAAGGAGAGATAACATGTTAATGGATAAGAAAACTTTGTATGGTAATGATGGTAGTTCCCTCCAAATTTATCTACAGAGCAGAACTTAACTTCTTTATAAATTTATATATCTAATTATGTAGAATATGGCAAGAAGGTACATTTTGACATGTTCTAGAGTTAACAACCACGTGAGAAGGGAGAAAATGTCTACGTATGGAGCTATCTGGAAATGGAAAGATGGAATCAGCTTCTATTTGAAAGCTATTGTTTCATCCTCGTCCATGAAGTGACCTCGTATATGTCAGAACAGATTGGTTCCTACGGTACCCATAAATACCATTACATGTTGTGTTAAAGACAACTCCAATTAAAATCCCAACAGCCACTGTGTGAAAATTGATCATTTTATTATAAAATGTTTATAGGTGCACAAAGGACCTCAATAATCAAATAATCTGAAAAAGACTAAGGAGTGGGGGCATTTGCCCTAATACACACAAAGACTTATTATAAAACAATAGGAAGTAAGGGACTGGGGTATTGTGACATGGATAGGAAAATTGACTGATGTAAGAGTAAAAGCAATACCATAAATGGAAATGATGTATATTTCAGAGACATATTGGAAACCAAAGCAGAAAAGAGGTCCTAGTTAATAAATGGATGTGGTGGCTATCCATATGGAAAAAATGAAAATAGATACTACAACACAGCATAATGAAACATCAGTCCCAGAAGCTCAGAACCATTTAATATCAAAAACATAGTTTAACACACGTAGAAGAAAATGGATGAAGTAAGAATAGGAAAAAGTATTAAGATAGAAGAGGTATTAACTGTAAGTGCAACAAAGTGATAAATTAGACCACATTAAAATTAAGATTTTTCTTTATTAAAGTCACCTTAAATAAAGTGAAAAAGCAAGCTACAACCTGAGGGAAACTATTCTCATATATAAAGTTGAAAAAGGATTAGTATCAAGAAGAAGAAGAATAAAAATCTCTATACTAAAAAGAAGAAAATAAGTAATACTAGAAATATGGACCATAGGCATGAGCAAGTAAAATATAAAGAAAAACCCCACATAACCAATAATCACTAAAAGAGAAGCTTGTCCTCTCTGGAAATTCAGTAATGTAGAAATACAAATCACAACCTCAATAACAGACTAGTTTACAACCAGTTGTTGTCAAAAATTAAGATGTCTGAAAATACCAGGTATTAAAAAGGATATGAATCACTGAAATCTCCTTAGATGTTAATGGTGGGAGTACAAACTATGACCCACTTTGAAAGACAAATTTTCCCTTTTAAAGTTGAACATTCACATATCCTGTGACCCAGCATTTCTACTCTTACCTATCTGCCCAAAAGAACTTCAGCATATGTGTACCAGGATTCATAGTTGCCCTGTGCATAAGAGCAAAAGCCTGGAAAAAAGAAATGTCGATTGAGAGAAAATGAATAAGTTTGATATAGTCACCCACTGGAATATTATGCAGGATTTGAAATAAACAAACTCCAACTACATACAACAGATGAATTTTAGTTATAAAATGCTGAGTAAAAAAGGCAAGCCTTAGAAGAAATATGTAAATGATGTCCTTTATGTAAAGTTCCAAAACTAACAATAAAACTATATTTATAAATTATGATACAAAAAAGTCTAAAAGGTAATAAAATCAATATTTGGTTGAAGGATAGATAAGAAGATATGTCATTATGGGAGGAGCACATAGGTAGATATAAGTTATTGATAATATTTTAGTTCTTAGTTTGGGCAGTGTATTCATAAAGGTATTCGTTATTAATAAGTAAAGATTAAAATAATACCAATCAAGTCAGAGGTCTATGCCTGGACTGTTGATGATAGATATGGAACAAGGGCTATATTGATCTTATTTTGTACCGTGTGTGCATTTATGTGAAAAACGTAATTACATGGGTATTTTAAATAGTCATGTCCTACAAGGCTTAAAATAGTAGGATCCTGCCCAACTCTCCTTACATCCCTTTCCACTGGACAGTTCCCCAGAAGGAATACCCAATTCTATTTTCTGAAAGTCTTTTACCCATTATCCATCTTCTTTCTTGCTACAAAACTGTGTTACAATCTCCTCTGTTGCTTTTCCCCCCTTCCATTCTCATATAACCTTGTAGGTTAAATTTTATTGTTTGAAAAGTCCCTCTGGTATCCTTTTATTGGAGTTTTCAGAAGAAGGTAACCCTCTATCTCTAATCTGTGATTTTTAACCATATAAACATAAATCATGTTCAGGCAACCCCAATCCAGTCCCTGCCCTGAGGGAGCTTGCAGTATGTCCTCCACAGACTTTTCTGATCCTGTGAGTGTGTGTGTGTGTGTGTATTCAAAATATAAATAATAGCATAAATGAAGGAATAATCCTACATCTCTCGGGTTTTTTCCTTCCCTTAGAAAAAAAGGAAACTGATGTACTATCTGATGGATTTTGGAAATACTGAGAATATATTTACAGTTCTATCAGATCTGAGGGTTGCATTAAAATTTATACAAATACACCACATAAATAAGTAGGAGAATATTAAAGTTGCACAGGAAAAAGATGAAAGAATAAACCACCTGGCTCAATTACAAAGAATATTAGCATGGTAATAAGTTATTAACATTACTATTGAATGTTTATAAACAGAATAATATATAACCATATTTTTGATATGATATAAGCATATTTTTATATATAACTATATTTGATATAACCATATATTTTAACTGGGGTCAGTGTGAGTGTTGGTGTAGTGGTTGATATAATGGCGATAAATTCTCATTTTTCCATTATAGAAAGTAAATGGAGGGGCCACCCCAGTGGCATAGCGGTTAAGTTCACGTGCTCTGCTTTGGCAGCCCAGTGTTCGCAGGTTCGGATCATGGGTGTGGACCTACAGGCTGCTCATCAAGCCATGCTATGGCAGCATCCCATATACAAAATAGAGGAAGACTGGCACAGATGTTAACTCAGGGACAATCTTCCTCAAGCAAAAAGAGGAAAGATTGGAAACAGATGTTAGCTCAAGACCAATCTTCCTCACCGAAAAAAAAAAAAAGAAAGTAAATGAAAAATCAGACACACTAATGTGTATTATTTGAAAATAAGGAGGTAAATACTAGAAGGTCCTATAAGCTTTCACAGGAAGCAGAATATCTGAGTGTGTGGAGAAAGTATGAGAAAACTGGAACTCCTTTTAATGCTTCATATATTTATAAGTTTCTCATTAAAACTTTTGCCTCTATCTTGCAATGGCTTGAGAGCCAGTCTCTTTTAGAGATTTTACAGTTTGGCTCTCAGGAATCCCCTCACTTCCATGGGTTTGAAGAACTCACACAGGCACTCAACATACAGCCTATAGTGCGCATACCTCTACTTCCTGAACACATGCACACAACTTCAACAGCTATTTATTGATCAATCAGGAATGCAAAACAGTGCAAGGTATACATTTTGAAATACAGATACAAGAGGGATATGATATATGGATATAAAATATGGCTAAAAGTAACCCCCCCCAAAATCAGATGTAACCCACTGGCCACAGATACACAAAAATAGATGCATGTGAAAGTACAATGTAAATAGCTAAATGTTATAAAATATAAAGTGTTTTTACTTACTTTTTATGTACATCTGTATATTACTTATACTACTTATACAGATGTACATGTAAAAGACCTTAAAGAGAATCCTGAAGAACCAAAAAGGACTTAAGCATATCTATTTTTACACACACATACACAGAGAGAGAAAGAAAGAGAACCATTCCTCTTCATAAATATTCATATTTTTATATGTCCATATCTATATACATGCATTTGTCCATACACACTCCTGGAAATAGATCCACATACAAATAGATGCATATTTTACATGCATTTACAGTCAAATATATTGGAGACTATAAATAGAGATATGTCATTCATATATATATATATGTTTATAAACAGAATAATATATAATATATAATTTTAGTTAACTGTATATATATAGTTAATTAGACAGACTCACAGACAAATTGACAGACACTAATTTTTAACTCCCACATATAACTAAATGTATGTATAAATACCAAGAGGTTAACACTCAAATGCATGCATACGTATGCACACAAAACTACACATAAAAACACACATAGGTATAGAAATAGAAAATAGTGTTGTGCCTTCCAAACTATTAAATATGAATACTCATGGATTTGGAATGATAGCCAGGCATGGGTGGATTGAGGGATGGATGAAAGGAGGATATATCTACACATAAGAGCAGTAGGGTAGGAGAGAATGAAATTAGAAAGATGTTCAAAAGTTAACAGTGACTTAAAATGTTTAAGATAACACCAGAAATTAGAAGTGTTCTGTGTACAAAATCATCTTCATCTCTAGACATATTAATGTATTCCATTTTCTTTACTTCTGTTTATTTGTTCAGCTTATAAAAATGTGTGAACCCCCAACCTGGGAAGTTGTGAAATAACAATCATCACTTCATGGATGATATTTGGCATAAGAATGGTGTTGTCCATCACTGGGATTTCCTTCAACAGAAGGAGCTTGACAGTGTGGAACTTAGAAAAATTGAAGTGTGAATTTTCAGTACCAGAAGGTTCATCTATTCTGGTAGATGATTCTGGTAGAAATAATCAGAACTCTCCAGGGAACACTTTTTGTAGCTGCTATTTACACTGCAATGTCACTGCCTCTTATCAACATATTGTTCTTCTCTTGTTTTGCTCTCTTAGCAGAAAATATGTGCAATCATTGGAAATATAGGCATTTCCCACCATACATGACTTGGCTTATATACATACGTACACTGATGAATAAGAGTCTTGTATCCACAGTCTTATTCTGTAGTCTCACAATAACAAGTGTTTTTTGTTTTTAATCTCTTAATGCATAATATTTGAGCGAGAATTGACCTAAAAATGTCGCTTTTAAATTCAGCATTAAAAAATTCACAAGTATTGGTGCCCTAAAGTTTCTAGACCACCTTCTTTCTGAAATACATTCAGAAGGAGAACAGAAATGAACCGAGCACTCATGTTATGAGTCATAATGCACTCTCACCAGAAGTAATATTATACTTGTAGTTAGAAGCTGTTTAAATTAAACTAATAAGAGCACTTCAGATAAATCAGCAGTTTTCAATGGAGATAACGTCAATTACTAGAGGATATTTTGTGGGAGTAATTTTGGTTGTCACAATATTTCAGGTGCTACTGGAATTTAGTAGGGTTAGGAAGATTGACTGTTGGACACGCATATAGATAAAAAAATCTGCTTTCAGACGTCAGAAACCAACTCCATGCAAATAGGACAACTTTTACAAGGTTTGTTCTCTATTTAGAAAAATAACATTATTGACAGGAATATAATTTATGGTATTTGTTTCACTAACATACACCACTGTATCACTACACATTTTTAACCAGTGAATTCAGTGATTCCATGTATAACTGTAAATTACATATTTCAATATCATTACAAATTATTATAAATTACTTTCCTTTGGGTAGGCTTTCATTACCCAAAGATGGTATTAGCTTTTCAAAAAGAAAAAAAAATCCAATTTATTAAAACTCATCAAATATATTTAAACACATGAATTAATAACACAATTTTTAAAAATCTAATTGATTTCCTTTGGAGGATAACAGGGACTAATTCCTGATCTTAAAAACTGTCAGTAAAGTAAAACAAGGTATTTATGTTGCCCTCCCTGTCTGAACTGTTCCATTTTGTCATCAAACAGTAGATTAAACATCTTTTTATAGCAGTATTTTAATTAGTAAATAAAACTAATTATTAAATTACAGCATCACTATTTTGCAACCACAATGAGTTACTGGATCTAAGCATTGAAACTCAACAGCTGCTAATACCATAAAAACAGAACAACCAGACATTATGTGCTTCCTGGTGAAAAAAGACAACACCTATAGTCTTGCCAAAGAGACTGAATATGAGAAAGAGCAAGCCTCTGGATCAGACTGCCCATTTGCCGGAAATTAGAGAACTGTCAACATGTGAAAATGCACCATAATTCAACACAATCTCAATTAAAAACTCAGCAGAATTTTTGTAGAAACTGACAAGATTATTACAGTGTTTACATGTAAATTCCAAGGACAATGGAGAGGGAAAAACAATTCTTAAAAAAGAACAAAGTTGGAGAACTTATACTTCCTGAGTTCAAGACTTACAATAAAGCTAGTATAATCAAGATATATAGATCAATAAAGTAGAACTGATATCTCAAGGGAAAATTCTTTCATATTTTTTCAACTGATTTTGCACAAAGTTTGCAATGGGGGAAAAATTGTCTTTTCAACAAATCGTGCTGGAAGTACGGGATATTCATACAGCAAAAATGTTATAACATTATATAACATATGCACCATATAGAAAAAAATTCTCAAGCAGATCCAGGCCATAAATGTAATATCTAAAACCACTAAATTTCTGGAATTAAAAATAGAAAGGAAATCTTCGCTACTTTGAGATAAATAAATATTAAACCAAAAGCACAAACCATTAAAAAATTGACAAGTTAGACTACAACAAAATTAAAACCACTGAACTTTCAAAAGCATTGTTGTTAAGAAATTGAATTGAAGCCATGGACTGGGATAAAATATCCATAATAGTTATACCTGACTTACATCCAGGATATATAAAGAACTTTTACAACTCAATAAGGAGAATACACATAGCCAGCAACAACAAAACTTTGGACAAAGATTTGCACAGATGCTTCACTAAAGAAGATGCAAATAGCTAACACAAAAGATGCTTAAAACCTTTAATCATTAGATAAATGCAAGTTACAACTACAACAAAATATGATACACACTCAGTAGAATGGCAATAATTAAAAAAACTGGCAACGTTAAGTCTTATCAAGGATGTGGTGCTCCTGAAACTCACAAATTATTGATGGCAATGTAAAATATCACAGCCATTATGGAAAACAGTTTGGCAGATTCTTGTAAAATTGAGCACATACTTATACAATCCAGGAATCCTACTCCTAGATATTTATCCATGTGAAATAAAAGCATGTATCCATACGAAGACTTGTACATAAATGTTCATAGCAGCTTTAATAATAATAGCCCCAAACTGGAAGCAACCCAAATTTCCATGAACTTAAAATGTTTAGTTGTAATATCCATACAATGTAATATTATTGAAAAATGGATAATATCGGAACTAAAATATGGACTAAATTACCGTTATGTACAATTACTTGGATGAGTCTCAAAACATTATGCTCAGTTAAAGAAGCTAGATACAAAACAGTTTAAATTGTTTCCATTTATATGAAATATACTGAAATATATGAGTTTATATTGAAAAGACAAAACTCATTTATGGTGATAGAAAGCCTATTGTGGTTTCCTTGGGCTGTTGGTGGAGAGGGGATGACAGTAAGGGAGCAAGAAGAAACGTTTTGGAGTCTCAGTACATTTGATTGTAAAATAATTTAACTTTAAAACTATTAAGGCAGGAAATAATTCAGCAGTTTTTTTTCTGAATGTCACAAATAACTTGTGACTCTGGACATACTTTAAAAAATAATAATAGCTAAAATTATTGATTGCTTAATGTTTATCAGGTACTGAGCTAAATGACTTGTATAACTATTTTGTCCTCATAATAACCTTTTGGGTTTGGTTCTATTATCCCCACTTTGCATTTAAGGAAATTGTGGCTTATCAATATTAAATAGCTTAGACAAGTTCCCTTAGCTAGTAAACATAAGAGCCAGTAGTCAGTTCCATATCTGCTTGGCTTCAGAGAGCCTAATTTTAGTTAATTGCCGTCTCCTTGGTCTTCTGAGTCTCAACATAGAGATTCTATATCTTACTTTCTTGCACATGCCTTAAAGAAGCACACTAGGTTGTTATGTTCTTATTTTTTTTCCTACACATCTGTTCAATAAAAGATACTGTGAGTGTCTTAGGAAACCACGGAAAGGAAAGGAGAATATACAAAGAAGTAGTCATTATATAAGGATGCTGGATACATAAGTTATTTCTGTACATTTCTATATTTTATACATTTGTAGCAATATTGCTATATTACTTCTATAATTTATTTGTTGTTAAACAGCAACACAAATTTAAGGACTGGTTATACCTATCTCAGCATCATTCTTCCTGTATCTAATCCAAGACCTACATTTCTTGGTTCAGTAATAGAAGTTCAATGTGGAAAGCCCAAGACAGGAGAATGTACTAAAAATACCAGCTCAAAGAGGTAGCTTAACAATTACACTGTGTCTGTTAAAATGGACAATTCAGTACCAATAGCTTCCTGTTGCTGACTTGCATGTTTGCCTTCATATTTACCATCTACTTATCATCAAAGTTTACTCAAAGTTTATAGCTTTTATTTTTGGTGGCAAACAACATTTCCACACATTGACGTGGTCTCTACCTTCACATTACCAAGCTATAGTCAACCATAGCTTTGAAATATGACTCAAAACTCACCTCCTTCCAAAAGATTTTTCCAATTAACCTCTCTCTTCTGAATACTTTATTCCATATGCCTCAGGATTTAGGAAATAATCCTTAACTTATGCTTAATTTTTTGCCTACCAATATCATTGTTTTATGTTTCCTTGAGGGCTTGTGTTGACTTTTGTCCCTATTATCTATACTATTAAGATTTAATAAACAACTCAATCATCGCAGAAATAGAATCTATCTATCTATCTATCTATCTATCTATCTATCTATCTATCTATCTATCTATCTATCATCTTCCTACCTACCTATCTATCTACCTACCTACCTAATCTATCTATCTTTGGAAGGAGCAAGTATAACGTTTTGTCTTCTATGTCCCTGAAAGGTGTGAAATTAAACAATATGTTTTGCTAAACTCAGACTATACCTAGATAGATTCCTTTTGCAACATTTCTAATTTTCTTTTCTTTCTTTGTCACCTCTTGATCTGTGATGGATGGTTTGGTGTTGCTTTCTTAAATCCCAATTCACAACAGAAAGTATTGCTTCACTACACTGCCAAATGCCTCAACGTCTCAATGCTGTTATAAATATTTCATAACTTCCTTATGTGTACACACACTTTTATTCTTTGTCTTATTTTAGTAACCTCCAAAATGTCTGCATAATTCTCTTTGGGGCAATTTTTCTCCCATTTTCAATTTTCTTTCCTACTGTCTACCTAGATATTATGAGATTTTTTTTCCCCAGAAAATTGCTTCTGTGTAGAAGATCTTGCTATCTTGGGTAAAATGGTCAGAAAGTACAAACTGCAATCTGGTCCTTTCTAAGGGGAGATCTAATTACCCAGCTGGCACTGGAGAACACAAACATTTTCACTCTGGACAGTGTTTATCTGTTTTTTGCAAGTGCATCACTTTGGAAAGCTACTTACTCAGCTAATCTGTAACTGTCATGGAAATGTAATTTTTCCCTCCTCCAAACCAATAACAGGCACCTGGAAAGACTGCCTCATGTACCCATGCATTCATGTCTAACTGTTTCCATAGAAACCTATAAAACCCCATGTGTAAGGTTCCCAGCATCCTGCCACATTTCCCTTTTGTCTACGCTGCTCTCTCTCTCCATTCCTTTAGTGCACTCGCATGAGATTACAGTG
Source organism: Diceros bicornis minor (assembly GCF_020826845.1). NCBI lineage: Eukaryota > Metazoa > Chordata > Mammalia > Perissodactyla > Rhinocerotidae > Diceros > Diceros bicornis. The sequence continues at coordinate 85,332,663 of NC_080742.1, read as the reverse complement.
CTTTGCAACAACTCTGTAATAGACTTCTTTTCCACTCATGCCCTTGTCAATGATTCATTCTTGCCATGTTAGAGGGCAGAAACTGGGTCTTAACTCAGATGTGTACCTCCTCAGTACTTAGTCCAGTGCCTCAGACTTAATGGGCACTCAAAGCATATTTGTTGAATAGCATTGGATTAAGGGATTATTGTCTTAGCCAGTTTTACTTCTGCAATATCTAAAACATGCTCATTAAGAGCTTCCTCAGCAGAATAATTGGAAAGATAAAAAAAGCCTGCTGACTGAACACAGAGTTTAAACCAGCAATTTATATATTTCCAAACCAAACATGAATTTTCAGCCTTCTCTCCTATCTTGAAAATTTAAAAATATACAAAATTTAGTAATGAAGGAAAGCAAATTAATATTTATTGAGCAACTACTAAATATGAAGCATTTTAATTTTCATTTCCCTCTGAATTCGGTATTATTGTCTATAGGCTCTGAGTATTAAAAACTTAGGAGATACAACAAATGTAATTTGGGTTATAATTTACTTACTTAACCTTACAATCTCCTTAAATATCCCTGCTGGCACAGAATTTGTGATCATGCATTTGTAAATGGTTGGGGTTAAGAAGTGTAGGAAAGAAGCAGTGAGTCTAAAACTTAGGGCTTTATTGTATGAAAAGATGAAACAGGCTGAAAAAGTAGTCTTAAAAACTTTTTGAAAAATTTGCTGATGGCAGAAGCTATAAAGCAAAAACTGGGACATTCAAGAGAAATTATTTTAAATTTGAGGTACACCAACATATGAGAATAATAGTTACTACTATGATGTGTTAAACAACAACAAACAAGAAGGCACATGATATTGGCAAAGGATGATCAAGGTCAAAGCTTTGTAATTCACTATATTTATGAGAGAAGACATAAAGTAACTATATGGATATTGAAAAAGAATACATAATTTGAAATGTTGCAACCCCACTGTTAGTGGAGACCATGTTGGGAGTTCCACTTGCATCTAGTAGTAAAAAGGCACCTAGGTGCCTTTCTCAACAGTGTGGTGTCAGAAGAGACTTAGTGCAGGGTAAGTACTTAATGCTCCACTCAGGGGCAACAAGGTGACCTCCCCTAGGAAGTGTCAGCAGAGACCACATGGAAAGGCTGTACTTCTATCCCAACTGTAGTAATGAGGTGTCTTTCTTTGCAGGAGGGGTATCAGAGGAGACCTAGCGGAGAGTTAAGACTTTCATTATTGCTCAGTAGTAACAAAGACACCCCCATGGTGTTAGTGGAAGTCAGGTGGGGAAAACTAACGGGGCATCACCTCCTAGGCATACTGCTGGCAGTACAAGCCTAGGGTGGAGCCTGAACTCCTACCTCCAGCCAGAAGTAACAAGGAATCCCTTTACCTCAGGCGTCAACAGAGGCTGATGAGAAAAACAGTAATGAGGCGGTACCTCCTTTCAACCACTGTAGCAATGTTAGAGGAAGCATGCTAAAACAGACAATTTCAATAAAATCCAAGTCTTATAGCATAGTACCTGAAATATCCAGATATTAATTGAAAATTACTTGTTATACCAAGAACCAAGATGATCTCAAACTCAATGAGAAAGACAATTAACGGATACAAATACTGAGATGACAGTGGTTGGATTTATCTAATAAGGATTTTAAAGCAGCCATCATAAAAATGTTCTAACAAGCAATTATAAACATGTTTGAAAGGAATGAAAAAAAAATAGAAAGTTTCAGCAAAGAAATAGAGGATATAAAACAAAACTAAGTGGAAATTTTATAAATAAAAATGTCTAAAATTAAAAACTGACCATACCAAATGTTGGCAAGGAATTAGAGAACCTGGAACTCTCACACACTGCTTATGGAAATATAAAATGGCACAACCACTTTGGATTAAGTGAAATAGAAACATATATTCACACAAAGATTTAAAGAGGAACGTTCCTAGCGCTTTATTTGGACTAGCTAATATTGGAAACAATACAAATGTTCATCAAAACATGAATGCATAAACAAACTGTGTCATGTCCATACAGTGGAATACTACTCAGCAATAAAAATGAACTACTGATATACACTACAACATGGATGAATGTTAAGATAATTATGTGGAGAGAAAGAACCTTAACAAAAATAAATACATACCGTACAGTTTCCATTTACATAAAATCTAGAAAATGCAACTTAATATATAATGCCAGAAAACAATTCAACGGCTGCCTGGGGTATGGGAATGGGAGGAAACGATTAAGAAGTGGCACGAGGAGAGGCTCTCGGTACACACGTTAGTTCTCCACGGACCATTTGCGCTGCCCGCCTAGGAAGGGTGAGGTGGTTGTTTGCCTGACGGATTGAGTACGGGTGCCGGGTGGGCTCTTGCGGAAGTCCATGTGCCATTGGGAGGGCCGCTGTGGCTGCTCTGTGCCTTAATTGCCAAGGGCCTCTTCCTGGAGCAGGAGCCTGACTGGGGCTGACACCAAGGCTCCCACATGGCCATCTTGGCCTATGTGACCTCCTGCTGGCGGGATGTAGGGACTTCCTCGGACTGCCATGGCTTGTGAGGTCTGCCAATCCTTAGTGAAACAGCTCTGGAATAAAAGGAAGCTTACCCGCTACAAAAACTGCATCTGGTTTCATGAAGTGTTTATCATTCACGTCATCCTACCTTAAAGTTTCAAAGACCCCAACTGAAGGTATCATTTCAGCAGTTCTGCTCCCTAAGTAACATTCCCTCAGGTAAATGGAAACTTTCTTCAATTAATATGGCTACTAGCTCCGCAGGAATTTTTCGCCAGCGAGGTTACCTGCAAGACTGTTAAAACTTAGATGTCTCATACCAGGATCTGCTGTTGGGAGTGGCTATACGGCCAAAAAGACTTTTGGTCAGTGGAAATATGATACCTGACCTTGGTGACTATAAATAGATTGTGCCTGACGTTGTGTGGTAGATTGATGAGTATACTGACTTAGAGAAAATTAGAAAAACTCTTCCTAATTCAGAGGACCTTACAAATTTGGCACCCGACTTTGACAGGATTGTTGAAAGCCTCAGCTTACTGAAGAACTTTTTCACCACAGAGTCACCCGGAAAAACAGCACTTAGAGCAACAGATCACGGATGGGAAAGTGACAAGCATTGTAGAAAGGGTCTGCTTGGTGAGCTCATTCTTTTACACCAGCAAATTCAAGAACATGAAGAGGAAGCGTGCAGAACCGCTGGCCAATATATCATGAGCTACGCCCAACAGAAGCGCAAAGTGTCAGGCAGAGAAAACTGAACAACTTCAAGAAGAACTTTTGCATACTCAAAGTACCAGAGAATCTTGGAAGGATTAGAAAAGGAGAACAAGGATATGAGAACATAAGTATTGCAGAAAGATGACAAAGTCATCCGTCATAAAAAGCTTAAGAAATCTTTGATTGATGTGCTGTCTTATGATGCCAGTTATAATACACAAGATCATCTGCCAAGGAGTGTTGTTGCTGGCCTCTGGTGGCTGAGGCAAGAGGGTCACTTGAGCCCAGGAGTTCCAGGCTGTTGTACACTATGCTGATGGGGTGTTTGTGTTAAATTGGGCATCAATATGGTGACCTCCCGGAAGTGGGGGCCCACCAGATTGCCTAAGGAAGGATGAACCCGCCCAGGTCGGAAACAGAACAGGTCAACTCCTGTGCTGATCAGTAGTGGGATTGGGCCTGTGAATAGCCCCTTCACTCCAGCCTGAATTAGGAAAAAAAAGTGGCACGAGGAAACTTTTGGGGGTGATGGGTATATTCACCGTCTTGATTCTGGTGATGGTTTCACGAGTGTTTGCATATATCAAAGCATTAAACTATTAACTTTAATATGTGCAGTTTATTATATGTCAATTATACTTTAATAAAGCTGTTCAAGTTTTTTATTTAAATGGCTATTAATAGTCCTAATTTTTTAACTTCATTGACTAATTTTTGATGACATCAGTTTCTACTCTCTCCTTCATATAGCCTCATTAAAAGATGTCTGAAAGTACCTTAAATTAGAATGATTCCATTGTTTAGATCCTAAGCAATCAAAGAAAGCTGATTTTTTTCTTTCATTCTAGAGATTATCTTTCATTTCTGTTCTAAGGCTCCACTTAGGTGTAACACTTTACTAAATCAAAAGTTCCTAAAAGAGGTCATTGAAAATGAATATCATCTTTGATGTTGAACTTCCATTTTTATAGATATTGACAACTATTGTGGCCATAATGAGAAAACATGAAAAAAGTCTTGAGTTTGAGGAGAAAACAAGGGGCTCTGATCTTTAAAATTAGAGGAATACATATTGGTATAAACAGAACAAAAACAAACACAGATTCTACTTATGAATGGAAGGACTAAATACTAATGACTCTCACCTGTAAATTTCCACATGTCCAAAGTATCAAAATTAACCTCTGTTGTCTGCTGCCCGATAAACATCTCCAGATGGTCAATTATGGTGTCAAATGCCAGATTATTTTTGCCGTCAACAGGAGCAAATAATCAACTGTGCACAGATCAGAACTATAACTGGAAATAAACTTAACCAAGAAATATACTAAGCATGGTAGAGTTGAGGTATTGAATTACTGCATATGAGACTTATCAGGGGAGCCAAGAGAAACTGAGCCCCTTGAAGTGCACAATTTAGACTTTAGGGTACACTATTTTTTTGGCTACAATTTTAGGATTCAGGTCAGTAATGATTCAGTGGAAACTCCAGAAATAAATTGTCAAAGGGCAACTCAGAGGTAGTGAGTGAGTTATATGTGTTCTAATAATTGACTTACGTATATGAAGAAGAACGTGAGGCGCTGTCAATAAACAATGGCAAAAGCATATACATAAGGAAAAGAAGAAAGAGGGGAAGGAAAGTCTGGGAAGAGTGAATTTTGTTTTGATATATTTGTAGCTGGCAAAGAAGCCAGTTGCGGCAGAATAATCTAGAGCAGTCTAATGAGTCATCAAAGGAAGCCATTTTAGTTCTTCACGGATTTTTCAGGAAGGCTTGTGAGTTTGCCAGGAGTACATATAAGATGAGTGGTGAAATACTTGGATTTCTACCTTGAGTGGTTGGAAGATGAGAGCAATTTTTTTTTTCCTTCTGAGTTCTATTTACTCAATAAAATATAGAATAGAATTGTCATCTGAAAGTTGGGTTATGGGGTGAATGTCATGGGTGGAGTATAGGAAGAAATTTGATTAGAAAAAGGGAAGTGTGAAATAATCTTACGATGTTGAAAAGCAAGTTCACAACAATAATATGGTGGAATTAGAGAAAATTTCCAAATAAAGAAAAACATTTTTTTAATCCAGGTAAAATTTTGTTTTCTTTATCCTTAATTTTACTGTGAAATCTGTATTTTCTCCAGGTAGGTTAATTTCAGCTCTGATTTAAAGAAAAAGCCCAAATATATATATATAGATTGCAAATTTCATTACTCACCATGTTTTCATTATGAAGTAAGAATCTCCTCTTAGCTTCATCTTCTTCATTGCCTGTGACCTTGTTTGTATAGTCATTACTCTGTAATCCTCCTTTTTATAGGAGTCTATGACCATCATGGATCAACTCTCCCCCATCCCTCTTCATACTGACTCTTTTTTTTTTTTGTGAGGAAGATTAGCTCTGAGCTAACATTGGATGCCAATCCTCCTCTTTTTGCTGAAGAAGATTGGCCCTGGGCTAACATCCATGCCCATCTTTCTCTACTTTATATGGGACGCAGCCATAGCATGGCTTGACAAGTGGTGTGTCAGTCTGCGCCCGGGATCCAAACCTGCAAACCCCTGGCCGCTGAAACGGAGTGCACGAACTTAACCACTATGCCGTTGGGCCAGCCCCCATACTGACTCTTTTAAATAAATGTCGTATTATCATGACTTTGCTTCCTCTTTTCTTTTTAAAGTAAAATTATATTTAATAAGTATTGTAGATAATTGGTAAATAATTAAAATTCAAACAGGACTAAAATGTATACAACAAATGTAAGTCTCCTTCCCATCTTTGTGCTTCACTTCTATCTACTGTTATTAGTTTCTTATTATCCTCTCCCAAATATAGCTGGGAGCATATATGTACCTGGATATGTGTGTGTGTGTGTGTGTGTATGAATACAAATATTCTTCTTTATAACACAAATTATAGCATACTATACATAATGTCTGATATCTTGCATGTTTCATTTAAAAATATATGTAAGCCCTCATCATAGCATGATTAGGATACAAAATTCAATCGAATAAAATTCAGTATTGCATTATTGGAGGGGTTAATAAAATGACTCGGATGCGACTATACAGATTAGCCTTCAGGGAGCAAGGGCCTAATCTTCCCTGGTCTCAGCTGAGGTTTGCCCCTGCCCTGGTTTCAGTTTTCTGTTTCCACTTAAATATCTAAGGGAAAATTCTGGCCCCTGTTGCTGGCTAAACTATTCAGTAGAGTGGCAGGGATTCCAGCAATCTATTTGGCTCCTATTTTGTCAACCTGGTCCAACGGGGTATGGCCAACCTAGGAGCCATAGGTACCTACTCTCTGCTTTCCAAATTGGAATTGCCTGCCATTTCTGTACCAGGCCCTATTCTCTTCTCACATCTTCCTTCCCAAGATAAGGACTTTAGTCCATCTATATTTGAGCTGGCTGGGAGCCAATAGCTAATAGCTAATCAAGTTATATCCAAATTATGTTTTCCCAGGGCTGTTTACTATTGTTTGTTGTTATTCCTAGTTTATTAAGATTATTATTTCATATCAGTAAATATAGATACACCCCATTCTTTTTAATGGCCACATAGTTCTCCATCGTATAGATGCAGCATGGGCAGTCAGCCAGTTAAATTTGTTTACTCTCCTGACAACATTTCTGCAGCTTATCAATAACGTAGCTGCTTTTAATGGTGCCAACTTTTCCAGGGCAGGTCTGGGCTTTTAATATGTCATGTGTATGGTTCCTGGAAATTTATAGATAAGCTTCTCCAGCGTTTAATTTAGAGCGTCTATAGTCTGCATTTTGTCAATATTCACAATTATTTTCCTCTATCTTCCTGTTCCTATCTAGACTGGCTTTTCTCTCGGTCTGCTGTATAGCTGCCATCTTCAGACATCTCTCCACCCGCCTCTTGAATTGGATTCATTCTTTTCTGCCCCTCATTTCTCTGCCTCTTCTGGTTTGGTAAATGCATCCTCTGGTATCTTCCTAAAGAAAGATTTATGGGAAGATAATTTTATAAATACCTAAATGTCTAAAAATATCTTTATTTTGTCCTCACACTTAATTAGTAGTTTGGTTGTGGATAGGAATTTAGATTGAAAGTAGTTTTCTCCCAGAATATTTAAGATATGGGCCTACTATTTGTTGTCAGGTATGGTCAGTTGGCATGTTTATTTTATATTTTTATATTTCTCTTTATCTTTTTAATTCTATTTTTATTTTTACCAAAACACTACTTGTGAATAATAATTTAAAATATATAATTTTACATGTCTCATAACAAAAAAGAGTATTCCCCTACTCCCTTCCTGTCCCACCCACCCGGCTCCTACTTCCTGTCCCACCCACCCGGCTCCTACGCTCCACAATCTACTGCTTTCAATTCTTTCACTTGTTTCTTCTGGTATTTATAGAAACATTCCCTACACTGGGCGGTCTCAGACTACTTTTGTGACCGTACTGACCAGGAAAAGCAGTTCAGTTAGGACTGCTATAGTCGCTAGAACTCCGTCAGGCATTGCCAAGGGAGAGAGTTTTAATAACTCCTAATTAAAGAACCAGCCTCTACATAGATATTAGTTGGTGGAAAAATAGAAGAGGCAAAGTAACACACATATGCCTACACTGATTTATTTAAACACACAAGGAACTGAGCTAGAGAAACAACAGACTGGAGCATGCTAGAAATAATCAAATTTGCATGCTTAGAGCTCCATCTTTATTAAAAACAACAGCAGCAATAACAAAAAGCTTCCCTTTTTCCTATTATTCCTTGTATCAACTCCTCTTTAATTTTCAGTCCTACCTGTATGGTCTAATGGTCCTGCCCACATTCACGACTAAATTAGGTTCATTAATTTCCCTTCTTGTATTACCACACCATTACTTCATTGAGTTTCTTCTGGTGTGTGCTAACTGATTTTCTCCCAAGCTTGTGCAAGCCAAACTCTACGTCTATAGTCCAAATTCTGCAAAGAAGCAATTATTTACCTCCTGTGATGTCATTTAGACACTGATTGGTTTTAAATTGTCATATATTTTTTCACTGCTTTGGTTTTTTTGTGTGTGCAAATCTTTCCTACCTCATTTGTTTTATGGTCAATTTTACCAATTTTCTATTTTATTATCCAAGCTTTATACTCATATTTCCTATTTTTCAGGTTAGAAATTCTCTCTTAGTGTCCTAATATGAAAAACGAGAATTTAGAAGCCTGTTCCCTATCTTCAGAATATTGTTAACAGATCCTTTGGTTAAATCAATATTTGCTCTTTATATTTGAATAACACACAGCTTTCAGTTTTCTCTGGTCAGCTATGTCAGTTCCCAGTCTTACATCCTTTTATTTTTTCTTTCCACCTTCCAAAAGGACACTGAGTTCATGCAGGGCAGCAGAACCATTGCTAGTGATATAGAATAGCCTTTTGTTGTAAGGTGTAGGTTTTATACAATTGAGGGAGCCAGTGAAGGTGTCTATGGAAGGCTGTTACCTCTGAATGTCATGGTGGTGCTGGATTGCTTTAGGTCAGAAGTGCTAGCAGTTGGGAAGAAAAGCTGAATGAGAAGCAGAAGACAGCAACGACAAGCTAGAACCTATGAGTAGAAATGTAACCTGACTCAAATCACTTCCGACCTCAATGACCCACCTCCTGCAGAAAAGCTGGTACTTTTTGCCATGCATGGCAGATGTGCCTGGCCCGGGATGCAGAGAGTTTGAGAGATCTAGAGAAAGAGATCTGGCAGAAACTGAGGATTTGTGGCCCGGCTACCAAGAGCAGTCAGCAGATCAGTGACAACATTTTTGAGCTGCACTTGGTGCCCTACTCTGATCAACTCTAACCTAGGACAATAAAGGAATGGGAATTCTGGGAAACATAGTTCCAATTTAGATTAATTAAAAATACAAAACCACCACAGACACTTAGAAAGACCAAAGAAAAGACATTGGATTCATGAAATAAGAACATGATGTTGTAAAAAAAAACAATCAAAGAATTTATTTAAAAAAAAGAACTTTAGACAAATAAAAATACCACAGAAGATTTTCATAATTCAGTAGAATATTTATAAATTCTTCATGTGCAACTCTCCAATAAAATGAAACACTAGGACAAAGAGAAGAAAAGTGGAAGAGAAAAAAATCAGATACTCATAGGATCAAGCTAAAATATCCAAACAATTGCATTTCAAGAGAGAGAGAACAGAGAAAATCAGGAGGAGGAAATTCTTTGGTCTACAGAGAGGAGGAACCACGGACTGCACTGATGTTGAAGGTCTTAATTCCTCTGCCGAGACAGGGAGCTTTGAGTACAAGAACTCTGAGAAATTACAGAAATACAACGAATATATTCCCCATTAGTCTAACCTCATGAAAGTCCAAAAAGCCATACCTTTTGCCTGCTTCTCTATTAAGTCAGAAGATATGCTCATCTACTATGGATATTTCCCTCAAGAGGACAAACACCATAATAACAAAGCCTGTTTAAATGTCGGAGTCACAATATGAGTGGTTCCAGCCACATAATACTGTGCTACAGCGATTACATACAGAAATAGAGAAAATCATGGACAAGTCTCCAGCTGAGAGCTATACAGGGTCCCCTGTGCAAGCCCGCTAGGATCCTGTCTGCTCAACTTTTGCTCTTGATCTTAATATTACATTCTTTTGAACAAACTTCTCTTCACTATCCTTGGCGTGTCTTAAGGTTCCTGTTACCTCCTGAATTCTGTGTATTTCACAGCAAGCACTTAGTGATTCTGGTGTCTTTGGAGCACATTCTTATTAGGTGGTATTTTTTCAGGCTAACTTCCCAATTTATCTCCTCCTGAAGGCTACTTGGAGCCCCATCACCATGCCCGGTGAACCAGCCCTCTTCCAATTCTCAGCCAATGTGATGATAGGTCTACTTCAGGAATTGAGCCCTTGACTCATTACTAGAATTTTATGTGAGCTCTTCATAGTGAGAGTTATATGTCATAATTTAGGATATGTAACTCATAAGTTTCTTGCATGAATTGTTATGGAATGCCATGCATATTAATGGCTACTAAATGCTGGCCTCTTGGTCGATAGAGAATATATCTTGGGTTTGAAGGGAAATGAGATAAATAAGGACATTTAATTAATTTGCCATAAAATTAAATTTATCCAACTTAAAGATTCTGACATACTTTCCTCATTTTTGTTGTAAATTTTTCCTTCATTTTATGAAATGATAGTAGCTGGTTGTTTTATTTGAAATGACCTTATTTGGCCAAATAAAAATCTGACTGTCCAAAGAGAAAAAAAATTAGCCACCATACATCATTCTTCAAATATCAAATCTAAAACCCTGGTGACAATTGATCCACCTCACCATGACAGGAAGAGCCATCTTTCCCAATGTATTACATTTCAAAGCTGACTGTATTTCTTTTCAAAACTATACAAATTAATCCTAAATATGAATCAAAGTCTGAAATGTAATTGATTAGAAAGCTACACATAAAATAACCAGGATTTGGACGAGACCTCATTTTTTGGCTTAAAAAATTCTGTGAACGTTTATCTTGATTAACACGTTATATTTTGTCTCACTAGCCGCACGTGTGGCAGGTGGGGAGAGCCACGCAGAAATCAAGCTGTTAGAGTCTGCCTCTGCATTTTCGCCAGCTTTATTTCTTGTCAATCTTTGCCGTCATCATGAAGCAACAATGGCAGGGGATTCTTTTCATGTTCTGGAATATACCAAGATCTGTCCCACCCCAGGGTCTTCCCAGTGCTGTTCAATTTGCGTGAACCACGTCTTTTTCTCAAAATTGTATACTCACTTTTTAGCATTTTGCCTGTTTCATAATAGGCATATCATAAATGTTTCTTTTTTTTTTTTTAAATGGAAAGGAAGCTATTCAGATATTCTTTTTTTTTATAATTTTATTTATTTATTTATTTATTTTCCCCCAAAGCCCCAGTAGATAGTTGTCTGTCATAGCTGCACATCCTTCTAGTTGCTGTATGTGGGACACAGCCTCAGCATGGCCGGAGAAGCGGTGCGTCGGTGCGCGCCCAGGATCCGAACCCCGGGCCGCCAGTAGCGGAGCGCGCGCACTTAACCGCTAAGCCACGGGGCCAGCCCCATAAATGTTTTTTAAATGAATAAAGAAATGTGTGGTATATGTCAATATAAAAGCTAGACATTGCTTAGAGGAAAAGTAAGGAAAAGACACTGCTTGAACAGTGTAAAATAGGAAGAGATAAATCTATAGGATTATTTCCCCATGTAAAAAGGGATACAATTATTTACTATTGAAAAAAGGATACATTATTTACTATTGACTAAAATAGCTATTGCTATATATAGATAAATTGAAGATATCCAACAGATGGACTATTTCCTCCATATTTACATATTCTGCACAGAATCCTTTTAGATTATTGGAATTTCTTTTAAGAATTCCAGTTTTCTAGCAATGATTTTCCAAACCCACAGTTTCTGCTAACACACATTGTAGGTACTTTTAATGCCATGCTCTAATCCTGAGCTGGATGACAATTTTACATCTCTAATTCTGAGTCAGATGGAGGCATTTCACACTCCCGTGTGGCAGCAGTGGGTGTCCAAGCTGTTGAGCTTACTGATCCTTCAGCATTTATCTTCTTATGGAAATTTTGAAAAGCATAAAAATGCTGAAAAAGCTAACCTTTCGGTCTAGCGTGGTGATTTCTAACCCCAGATCTGACAATCATTCATGGGAAAGATTACAGTATGAATTGTTAGAGGCTTTAAAAAGATTTGAAACTTGATGAGTCCCTAAACCTTTTCCCTGCTTTCATGATGAGAAAGACAAGAGCGCGCTTTTCTAGGAGAAATTTCACAGCACCCCTAAAGTGCCAACACTGTAATTAGAACAATATTTCAAGTGTCAGTGGATAAGACTACTAAATAAAGCAGAAGGATAAGCTGGTGGAGGTGAGAAAGTCCTTGAAGGCACTTTAAACTCTATGGAGAATAAAGAAATGTGTAATATACATCACAGAAGAGAAGGATAATTAAATATAATTTATTTCCCTAGATCTCAATATAATCAAACGTCATCTTATTTTTCTCACTAATGGACTTCTGTTTTGTTTTCAATGACTGCGTTGGCAATGCATTACATTTCTTTATAGACAGTGAATTGTTTAGCTTATTTCTTTTTTACATTAACACTTTCTCCTCTGTATCTTATGCTGAACATAGATCTAGTCCATAGGCACGGCAGAGATATGCCATTTGCTCTCTCTGGAATACCCTTTCCTCTTTCCCCACTGTTCCTTCACCAGACTAAATCTTGCATGTTCTTTGAAACTCAGGTTAAATCTCCTCCACAAAGTCTTCTTATGATACTGGAATTGTCCTCCCTCAAAATGTCATATCACCCAAGTTTCACATTCTACCACTTGATGAACTGTGCCTCTCTGTTAATTTCTGAGTTTCTACTAGGAAGCTATAAGCCTCTATAGCGTCATAGTTAAAAGACCTAGAGTCAAAATATACTTGTATTGTCTTTGCAGCCAACTAGCTCTGTGAGCTTGGAAAAGTTAGTTAACCTCTCTGTGCATCCATTTTTCTTCTGTTATTTCCATTTAACAGTGACTGTTTCAGAGGGCTGCCATGATGATAAAATGAAGTAATGCATATAAAGAACTTAGTACAGGGCTTGGCTGAGTAAATGGCCCAAAACGTTTTTGCTATTACCATTATTTTTCATGATGACAGCAATTATGTTTTATACCTAGTGCCTGGTTCATAGTAGAGACCTAAAAATATTTAATAAATAAGTAAGAAATATTTATTTTTCCCTTCCTATTCAGTACCCAAGAAAAATTCATTTTTAACTTAAAAAAAAAACAAAAACAAACTAAAAGCAAAAAAACACAAGCAAAACCCTTCTCTTCTGCTCCTAGTAAATGTGAGAGTAAAATGAATAGTATCTTTAGAGAGAGAAGACGCTCAAGTTAAATAGATGTACCTTGCGTTAATGTCAATGCATTGAAGACCATTCTCATAAAAATTTGTAACAAGGATCTCTGGTGGCAGAGATCTGTTTTTAGGTCAGTGTGGTGCAATATCTGTATTTGGTTTGAATTATTTGTGCTTTCTAAAATATCACATGTACTTACATTCAAATATGCAGATAGCATTTTAAACTATTCAGTATTTTAGATTTTCCATTTTCTGCTTTTGTTGCATGAATATTTTATTTCTCCTTACTATGAGAATTTGCTCATCCATGATAGGCAAGAAATCCAGAAGTTCTGAGTCATTACCATAGAAATTATTTGTAAATCAGTGATTGCTCTCCTCGTTTGGATACTACTGTGGAAGAGTCATACATATTTGAGAGGAAAAATTGTTTCCCAGCAAAAGAGAAGCAAAACGAAAATAAGATTTCCTGTAGCTTTCCTTGTTGGCAGTATTTTACATTTTCTATTTCTTATTGCATTAAGTCTCAAGTTCACCACTTGGCTTTCAAAGTCATGAAGATAATGAAAATTATTATACCTTGCATTTGCATACTGCGTTGCAATTTACAAAGTGTTTTAACAGAGATCAATGCATTTTCTCTTGGTGTTTCCAGTCTAGATGGAGACAAACCAGCAGAGACCTGCAAAGCTTGTGTATACCGTTGGCTCTGCCAGGACTGTTCTGGATGTAATACAATATGGCACAACCAAGCTATGAAAATGTTGGTAAGTTGTTGGGGAGGGTATGTGGTTCACTATAGCAAAGAGTGTTCTGGTTTGGAAGACCCATAGAAGAAACTTCTTACTACCATAATCCTGGTAATAAAAATTCTTTTCTTGAGCAATTTAATCATATGGACATTGTGCACTATGGAATTGATGAAATGTCCTTCTATGTGTTAACTGATAAAATGATTAAATCCTATTTTGTTGAAAACCAATAGCAAGGGCATAGTGTTTACATTAGCCTCATTCTTGGTTAGCTTACATGTCTCTGTGCTTTCTTTTTCTCATCTATTTCAAATTTATGGCATCTTGCCATATTTTATGTGTCACTAAAAACTACTTTAACTTCTTTTTAAATAAGGCATAGCATACATTATTAAAATGTTTTCACATATAATACTCTATTTGGTTCTCATATCAGCCCTGTGAAATAGGCACATTACTAACACGGTTTTAATTATCTATCCCTGTTTCTCACTGTGTTTCTCTGAAACAGACATTTTCTGCAAAGTTTGAGGCTGACAGAGAACTGTGATTAGGATTCTGTGCTCCGCAGCCCTGAATCCTGCTTTGTACAATAGATCCCAAATGTAGGCTTATGCAAGCAGGCAGCCTAGAATCTATGCCAGGAACATGTCTCTCCAGCACTGATTAATTCCTGTGTCTAAAAGCCATGTGTTCATTGTGGATGATAAGCTTGTTGCACAAACACAAGCTAACCACACTGAGTAAGTTTGGCATTAGGTCTGCACAAACCCCAGTGAGAAGGATATTTGCCAAAAAGAAGGAGAAAATTCCTGCCAATTTAGGCATGAATGAAATGTTTTGAGGCATTTGTAGACTTTTACATACAAAATAGAGAAAACATACGTTTATAAAGCTGATCTGAAATTTATTCAACAAAATAAATTGTTGCACTGAAGACTCCAATATTCTGGGCTTGAGAAGTGCTCTAGATCTGTTCTTAGAAGCAGATGCACATACATACAAGTAAATATAAAATTACTAAAAAAGTCAAAACATGCCATTGTACTAGTCCTGCTCCTAATATTCATATACAAAGATAAAGACACTATTCTGCAGTGTACTAAAATGTGATTTCTGTGGATGTAATTATGGAGGCCTGAAAATTTTCATACCAGTTTTCTCCTCCTCAATAAAAAAGAAAGAAAGAAGGAAAGAGAAAAGCCTGGAGGTACCCAAACCACGAAGTGAACAATGCCATTGTATGTGGCCCAATTATGAACATAGAATTTAGAGTTGGAACTATCATTTACTGGATTATTGGGATTATTTAGTGGATCTTCTCACCCAGTGCAGAAAGTCCCATTGCTACATCTCTGATATATGGTCATTGAGCCTCTGCTGGAGAATCTCAGCCATGAGAGACTCAGCACATCCCCACCACCACCTTCACCATGAGGAAGAAGGCTTGTTGTACCCCATGCTATCATTGATAACCTCTTTTTTTCACATGTATAGCAGTTTTTTCACTTCCGAATGTTCTTGCTCTTTGGAGCATCCAAGAACAAGCTTATTCTTTTTCTGTATGACAATCCTTCAAATAAATGGAACAGCTTTAACAAGTGCCCTACTATCATCCTAAGGTAAATCCATGTGTTTTTCCTTATATGTTCCACAGGTAGCTTGGTTTCCACAACCTTCATCAGTCTGGTTACTCTTCTCTAAAAAGAATCAACATGTTCATGTTTTCCCTAAAATGTGATTCTTTAGGTAGGGATGGATCAGGTCAAGCTTCAGTGGGACTATGACTTCCTGTGATTATGTTACACAATATTTCTATTGGCTTGGCCTAAGACGGATTGCTTTTTAATAGCTTCATCAACATTATCTGCTTTTGTGAAAATTACAGTTATAAAAATCTTTAAAATGTCTAAATTTTTCCATATACATAAGTTTTTTAGTCCATTATAAGTTATTTTTTTTTACCAAATACTTGATGGGAAGATTGCATGCTAAATCTAATCAAATTTTTCAGATATGTATTTTTCAGGTATGTAAGTCAACCCCCCAAAATACTTGATTTTAAGCTGTACATAAATTATCCGAGTTTTGAAGATATGTCTTATTCTGGATCATCTTTGTGCGTCTTAAATATTTATAGTAACTGGGGAATCTGGAAATGGTATCTTATTCACACATGGTAGCCATAGTCACTCCTAACTATAAGATGTGTGCAATAAGGATATTGAGTAGGAATAATAGTATGAAGAAGTTTTCTTTTTATTTGTTCTCATTATTGTTTTTTAAACTTGCTCTAACAAATATCCCTTTCTCTTGTCATTGACAACTCCATTGGCAGCTTCCATAGCTTTCTTGTCATTTTCAATTAATATACATTCCGTTTAAAACACCTTTCATGCTCCTACTTAAATGTCATCTCCTCCCCTCCCACAAGTGTCAGATAAGCCTGGGCCTGAGGGACTTGGAGTGGGCAGGATGTTCCTTTACTCCTCCTCCCTCAGTCTTTGGGAGGGGAAGAGAGAGGCAGGGTTGAAGAGGGTTTGGTCTGGTTTGGGAACCAGAGTATCTTCCTGTATCAGTGCCTAACTTCTCTGGTGCTGAGGGCAGTGACAGGGAATAATGAAAGAGGGGTGATGCTGTTTACATAATTTCCCATGGTTAACATCCCTCTGCCTAACATTGACTGCCGTGCGATGGTCCTGGGAGGCAGGTGTCTACATGCTGATCCTTCATGGACACTGCATAATTCCCTCATGTCATGTGAGAGATCTCTACCTGGCTTGACCTTTTTCACCATGATCTCCTCATAAATCCCACCACTAGCAGAATATTCCACACTCTCTTAGTTCTTGGCATGTCCTTATGCCAGACACTCTTCTTTGTTGTGTTCACAGTATTAAAACTCACTGCCCACTTGAACCATGGAAACGTCATACGTCCTTCATGTGCCAAAGAGCAAGCAACAGCCATCCACTACTGTTCCGTCTCTTTACGCAGCAAGCTCTCTCCAATTATCTCCTAAGCCCTGCTTCTACGACAGTGAAGCAAATATGTTGCCTGATATAGGTCTACCTGGAGGATGAGAAGCTAGTATCACCTGCATGTAGACATCTCCAGTCTTGATGATTGATATTTTTGAAGTCTCTTTTCCTCAGATTTGGGAAGAGGACAGAGCCCCCCACCCCCACCCCCCACCCCCATGCAGTTCCCATTGGGAAATGAGAGAATTGTGTCTTAGTACAAGTACTGCATTTGTCATAAGGACCATGAACTCATGGTTCTCTCCTCTACTTCTCTCCTGTTGTCTACATGTATAGTGAAGGCAGTTGATTGGAGTAACAGAGATTCTTCTAATTCTTCATATGTGTGTGTGTGCGTGTGTGTGTGTGTGTGTGTAGGAGGTGTTTCCCTTAATCATGGTAGTTTCTTTTTGGTTGTAAGGTACGTATCTTTTGATCACCTGTTAGTTGTTCTTGCTAATTCCAGGGAAATAGGAAAGGGAAATGGAAACTGACAAATCTGCCTGATTCCC
Organism: Diceros bicornis minor; assembly: GCF_020826845.1. Taxonomy (NCBI): domain Eukaryota; kingdom Metazoa; phylum Chordata; class Mammalia; order Perissodactyla; family Rhinocerotidae; genus Diceros; species Diceros bicornis. Next base: position 85,315,210 of record NC_080742.1, on the reverse strand, counting down.
TGTTTCTGTTTAGATTGATCATAAGAATCTCTCATTGCATTTTTAAAAGAAATGTAAACTTCCAACAATTCTGATTCTGTGGTTTTGAGTGGGTCTCAGGAATATATAAAGAGTCCTGCTTGCACTCTCAACCTCGTACCAGTTGTGGGAAAATCTAAGGAACCGTCCTGAGGTAAGCCATTTCTGCTCTATTATCTCGTGCTTCTTGGTAGAAGCAGGGCAGCTCCACTACTTTTATCTCCTTTGCTGTTTCCTGAGAATCCAGACAAAGGCTTCTTCTCTTCTAGAATTCCCTCAGTCTTTCAAACAGTACTATTGGTGTGCCAACAAATTACACATGGTATTCTTTTACCATTCTTTATTTCTTCTGTATTTCCTGTTGATCTCCATTCTCATACACAACCTTGAATATTGTTTTTGTCTCTCCCTCTCCTTCTCCTTTTCTTCCCTCCTTATTCAAATTTTCTGGATCTGGAAAGTGACAGTGATTTACAAAGAGACTTGTCTGGTCTTGCACGAGCCTGGGGATCAGTTGTTTGTCCTCCCGGCCTTGTCCATCAGGCAATCACAGGGATAAAGCACAGAAGCATCTAGGACTGTGTGTGGTTGAGCACGTCAATTTTTAATTCTTATTCTTTGGGCACTTGCTCAAAATTACAGACATATTTAGTCTGTCTAGCCCAACATTATTCATATTAATTTTATTTTGCTTAATTATCAAGAACATTATGAGAATAAAGTATCTTCTTTAATAAAAAAAAGTAAATATGCAAATGTATTTTTGAGTAGTCATAACCTACTTTTCTACATAGTTAATTTCTCATTCCATTATTGTTATTTTCATTCAGTGTTTGATAGGCTGTGTCCCTCCTTCTCACTGCTTCATTTCCCATAGACAGGAAGATGGGAGGAAGGCATATCTGTGAAGCTCTTTCTGGGCTGTGCCATATGAATAACAACGTGGCAGTGTAGAAAATTCTTGTTTACCCTGAAAAGACTATAGACTCTGCCTCATTTTCCTCTGATACCTAGTGCTGTGGAGGGAAGGTCTGACCCTCATTCAGAGCTCTCTGGAATTGCTTCTCTGGCAGGAGAGCCCTTCTCTGGCTAGACCCTAACAAGTCTGATGAACAGTAAAGAGAGAAGACACAAAAATATTGACTATTAGGAATAAGAAAGGAGACATAGCCATAGATACAGAAGTTATAGGTTCAGTTGCACATAAAAACATTATGTGCAACTCTATTGCAAAACTTATGAAAACCTAAAGGAAATACTTTCCTAGGAAAATATGATTTAGCAAAATTGACCCAGGTAGAAATAGGAAGTTCAATAGATCAATTTCATACAAAAGATTTGAATGGAGATTAGGATTAGAGTATCCATGCCAAAGTAGGCTCCCTGCCAGGATTATCTTCTCCTCGTGGAAGGCAGAAATTATTTACAGAGTCAGGCTGCAATAAAGCTCAATGCTTGTGTGCAATGAGGCTCTTTGAAATGAAACACCTCGGGCTTCAGAAACCTGATAGCCCTCTGTGTGCATTAGACACAGAGATATTTGGATAAAGAGAGCAATTGAGATAACCAAAGTTAAGAGTCTTTTAATCCCCTAGTTTATGTGAAAAAGCAAGAAAATAAGCTAAATGTTTCCCTTTTTTGGAATTTTCAAAGAAAAAGAGAAAACTAGGAATGTTTACAGTTTGGAATTAGTGAGCAATTGCTACTTGGTGGTGTTTTCACTAAGAGCTTTTTCTATATATTTTTGTTTTTGAAGCTAAGTAATATTAAATTCAATTTTTAAAATAAATATTAAAAATAGATTTTAAGATGACTTTGCACATCCCCAAAAGTGGAGATTTCCTTTGGACATACTACACCACTTTGCTTTAAGGGTTGCACAGAAGGATATCAAAGCAAAGGACGTGGATTTGTAGAGCTATAATTTTCTATGTTAAGTTAAGTGAAGGTACATGGTAGAGAAGGTCGAGGCATCCTTCAATTACCTTTTAATAGCAAAATCGTCTTAACTCAGTTACCACTTTTGCAATCCAACCTCTAAGTCAGTCATGAAATGCTTGACATTATCACAATCAGGCCAGTAAATCATCTCTGCCTGGACACATCTACAGAAGCACCCCAGCCTGGAGCCACCTTGGACCTCAATACCAGCCCAGATCAGATCTGGGCTCTGGTTTGGGCAGTTTGAATTTCACGCTAGTTTACTCAGGGGGCATCCACCCAGCAGGGCTATTTACAGCATTACCAATACTGGCCTCTTCTGTTTTTCTTGTAAATCCAATACAGAAAATGTAATGGAAAACAGATACTACTTATAATAGCAAAAATTCACGAAATGCCTGTGAACTAACTTAGCAAAAAACTGTAGAATTTATAGACAAATCAGTCAGTCAAAAATAGCAGAGGATATAAAAGATGACTTGATTGCATGTAATAAAATAAATGACTTTAAATGGGAAACCTTACCATTCTTCTTCTTCTTCTTCTTTTTCTTTTGAGGAAGACTGGCCCTGAGCTATCGTCTGTTGCCAATCTTCTTCCTTTTTTCCTTTTTTCTCTCCAAAGCCCCAGTAGATAGTTGTATGTCATAGTTGTACGTCCTTCTAGTTGCTCTATGTGGGACGCCACCTCAGCATGGCTTGATGAGCGGTGAATAGGTCCGTGCCCAAGATCTGAACCGGCAAACCCAGGCCACCGAAGCGGAGCACATGATCTTAACTGCTGTGCCGCCAGGCTGGCCCTGAAGGGAAACCTTACCATTCTAAACATAAAATTGAGACTCAAATTTATATATACATTAATGCAATCCTAATCAAAATATACATAGGTTTTGGAGGAGGGCATATTTTGCAAAATGATGCTAAATATCATAATGAAATTTAAATGAATAAAAATAATCAATAAAATTTTGAACAACATGAATGATGAAGAGGGATATACCCTACCAAGCATGAACATATATTGCTATGATAAATAAAATTACATGGTATAACAGAAGCAGGTTAATGGAGCAAATATAGAGGAAAAAAATCGCTGTGCATTATGCTGGTTCCTTAGTGACACTTTCCGTCTGGAAACATATCTTTCAACTCAGGGGAATTTTCTTAATTATTTGTTAATAATTTTATCTCCTTCATTTTTCTTCTACTAAGTATGGAAGTGCTTTGAGTCACATATTAGATCTCCTAGATTCTTCCTCTACTTTCTGATATTTTCTCTCTTATTTTCCTACTCAGCTTTTTTTCTCCCCTCTGTTTTCTAGGTGATCACGTCAACTTTATTTTCCATACCTTCTACTGACTTTTGAATATTTGCTATTATGCATTTATTTTTAAGAAACTATTAAGAAGTTATCTGATTTTTTTCAATATTCTTCAATATTTGTAAAAGAATTTTCTTTTTATCTCATAGTTGCAAAATTCTTTTGTCTCTTTTATGATATTAATGATAGCCTCTTTAAGATTTCTCTTCTTAGATCTGGTGGTAACCACCTTAACCAAGTTACCCAATTTAGCATCATTAATTATTCTTACTGGTGGGCCAGTCTAAATTTACATGCTCTTCTAACAGGATGTAATAAGAACACAAAATAACATCATCTACAGAATAGATCTATTGTCAGGAAATACAAGAAATAGAGAAATAAGTTAAATGACATCATGATGAAGTCAGCCAAATCCAGAGTGTAGGATGTTCTATCTACAAGACAACTGATCTGGACTCCTCAAAATACTAAATGTCTTGAAAAACAAAAGACAAAGGGACTGTTCTATAGTAGAGAGTCTAAAGAGACACAAAATCAAAATGCTATTTATGAAATCTGATTGCATCATGGAATAAAAATGGAGCATCAATAAAAATCACTTGTGAGATAATATGGAAGGTAAATGATATAGGTTATTATTAATTTTCTTAGAAGTAAAATGACACTATAAAGGGAAAGCCCGTAATTTTAGGAGATATATGTTGAATTATTTAGGAGTGAAATTTCATGATTCAACATTTGAGAGAGAGAGAGAGCACAAAATTGGTAAAATATTCATTGCTCTCTTCATTCAGATTTTCTTTAGGTTTGACACTTTTCTAGATAAAAGTTGAGGAAAGGTGTTCTTTTCCTGAAGAGTCTGTTTCTTCTGAGTTACCTCTTTTCTTCTGTCTTTCGTATTTAGAGGATTTTTCAGATGGCAGGTAATCCTTGGTTGTCTGCTAATGTTTAAGAGAAGAAGATTAAAATACTGATCTTCAACTGTGAATGTAGGTAGGCTTGTTTACTATGGTTTAACTGTTGTATTATGTGTCTCGGCTATTTTTTTGTGGACATTGTACTATAAATATCTACTGTAAGTATTGTTATATATTTCCTCATGAGTTGGTCAGATTCTCTAGAAAATAGTTTTTCAATCTCCTTTCTGCAGGGTTTATGTTTGGGTGCCTCGGTGCTAGTAGGAAAGAAAAGCCAGGAATCTCAACATTCATTATATAAACCTACACTTAATTCTCCATTTTCACTTTGGCCCACCCTCCAAATACATCTGTCCCCCATCCCCCTAGTGCAGAGACCCTCCAATTATCCTCTTCAGAGCATAAATCTCAAGTAAGGAAGAAGGAATTATCTGATTAAGAATGGGAAAGTAGTTGAGGGGATATAACAGACTGACACAAGTCTCTTGCTTTAGTTACACCTTCATTCTATTCAGAGGTAGCTGGCATTGTCAATTCCTGTGTTTATCTGGGATTCCCCATTACCAACACAGGATTCTGCTTGCTTGTATTTGTTAAATCGGTTACCACTCACCCATCTGCTTTCAGCTTCCAAAAATTTGCTACATTTGCTTCTTTTTCAGCTATTTTTGCTCTTGTAGATTTCTGATGGCTTTTTTAAATTCCTCCACTCGTATCTTAGTGGGATTTTGGGGGTAAGCCAGGGTATATAGGTGTGTATAACCCATCATTTGTAACCAAATTTCCTATGAGTATATATGGATGGAGAAAAGCATTGAAGACATATTGCTGCAGAAAACAACAAATCTTTTTATTTTTAAAAGCTAGTATTCAATAACCTCAGTTTTGTAAGGTTAACTTATATATGCATAGAAAGAATATTGAAAGGATATATATCAAAATTATACTGAGAAAAATTGCTGGGGTAGGGCTTCAGGTTAATTTTTATTTTATTTCTCTTGCTTATCTCTATTGCTAATTTTTTATAGTGACAAATTTTAATTTTTTAAAATGAAAAATACATGTAAAATCTGCATCATAAAAAATAGCAAATAACCCACACATTCTGATTGGTTTCTTGTAGATGACCAGAACGCCAGAATTCAAAAAAAATTACTAATAATGTGAAATAGAGTTCATAATGTTCCAAATTTTAACTAATATGTTAGTCTTGAATGACAAGTCCCTTCCTTGCTAGAGAATGTATGGTATGACTGCAACCAAAACTCCTCCATAACTCTGTTCTAAGAATGAACTGCCATCTCCCACCATGACAACAATCCATAAGTCTAGTTAACTGGGAAGGCTAGCTTACCATTCCTTCCTTAATGGGCAATAAGCATTTTGCCTTATGCAAACTAGAACTTCCAAACTATGGCTGCCAGGTAGATGAGACAAGTGTAGTGTCAGCTTAAGTCCATCAGGCATAGCTAAATCTGATTTTGAATATATCTCCATCCATAATGAATTCAGCAACACACTTGGAAGGAGGAAGGAAATCATGAGACCTTTATTTAAAAGCTTTCAGAGGGCTTGATGCTACCCAGCTCTGCTCTCTGATTGTCTGCCAACAAGAGCCCAATCCCAGGGGGCTGCAGAAATTGTGTTCCTTTGCCCTCTCTCCTGAGCAGAGACAGGCAGATAGGACATGTGGTTTAAATAATTCGCTATTGTATTTCATTATTTCAAGTCTACAGCAAAACCTGGTAATGATACGACACTTGGTGAATTGTAAATTTCCAAGAGGAAAGGGTGCCAGGAAATTGAGCTTTCAGAAAGCCAGGAACAGAGATCGTATAGACTCGTGTCAAGAACCACCTTGCTTCCTACCCTTTTGCCTTTCAAAGTTAAGGTCAGATATCCCTCTGGATCTCTACTTTCAGACAATCTGATCTTCAATGAGTGAGGAAAACTCTGACTTACAGACTTTTCAGCTTAGCATCAACTTCCGTTTTTCCTGTTGATGCCCTGTATTTTCTGCTGGAGCCTCTTAACTAACACCTGACCACTTCTTACCCCAAATTTTCTGCGAGTTGTTAATCTTTTAGTTTCTGTTCTCCTACTGTGGTTCCCAATCCAGGCTACCATTTCCTATACTCTGGAAGTCTTGCAGACTTAAACCCATCTACCTGTTACTCTCTTATAGCTGCCTGTTCTGAACTTAATTCTAGAGCTGTGTTCCTTTCTGAACCCCTGTTAAAAGTGCCACTCTCTGCCAATGACTCTCTAATCAAGTCCAGAGTCCTAGTTCCCCTTGTATATTCCATGTAAATCCTCATATATAAACTCAGAAGAGAGAAAGCAAGCATCTCTTTCCTTAGTGCAAATAATCTGGAGTAATTCTTCCTGTACTTGGATTTCTCTTGATTATAGGATATTGAATCACTTCAGCTCCTACAAGGTGGTCTTTATAGACTGTACTTAATCTCTCTCAAATTTAGAGTAAGCCACAAGCTGAACCCACTAGAGAAGCATTCCATGCAGATCCTTGAGACCTCAATTCAATTAAGTTTCCAGATGAGATATTCCTGCACAGCTTATCTTTATGTGGTGCTATGTAGGATGAGGAATACATGGTCTTAGTTTACCTGGAACAAACACTTTCCCAACATCCTGTTAAGTTAACCATACACCTTACCCCCTTCTCCTACCCTGTCCAATTACCTTCAGTCTTAAAAATATCCTGGTTTGGGGGCCGGCCCGGTGGCGTGCAGTGGTTAAGTGCGCGCGCTGGGTTCGTGGGTTCGAATCCCGGGCACACACACGGACGCACCGCTTGTCAAGCCATACTGTGGTGGCATCCCATATAAAGTAGAGGAAGATGGGCAGCGATGTTATCCCAGGGCCAATCTTCCTCTGCAAAAAGAGGAGGATTGGCATCTCATGTTAGTTCAGGGCTGATCTTCCTCATACACACATACGAAAAATATCCTGGTTTGGGTGATAAATTACATGATTACTCTTGTTATAGAACTTTATTTTCATTCCTTTGTGTAAACATCCAAAGGCTTTGCTTTGATTACTGAATTGCAACTCTGATGTATGACTAGTCTTGCTATGCTTTAAAAATAGGAAATATTCGTTATTAGAATAAATCTGAAGCTGGGAACTGCCTTTATAATCTGGTCTGGAGGATTTTGGTTAATTAACCATTCTGATTAATAGAGAGTTGACGATGTATTACTCAAGGTTTAATGCTTCTTTCAGCATATGTTTGAAATCCTTCTAATGTTCAAAGCATTTTTCTGGGTGCTGAAGTGTTTCATAAATATAAAACTGACATGGACACATCATTAAGGGGCTTATACTCAGAAGTAATACCAAGAATTTATCAAGATAAAATAAATATTCATTATACTTATGATTAATATCTTCCTAGGTGTCAAGAGTCTTACAGACATTATTCTAATTCTCATTACAAACCTGCTAAATAAGTAGTGAATTTAAAAAAAGGTTGAGTAACTTAAACAATGAGTACACCTAGAACATGGTTGAGATTGAATATAAAGTGTGTTTGCCTTCAAACCCAGAGATTTTTGATGATTACTAAAATTATTGATTTATAAAAATGTATTGAATACAGAGACACAATGATAAAGACAATTAATTGTTCAGAAGACCTTTTGATAAAAAGCCGCATTCTCTTTTACCTACCCATCTCTATACCAGCTCCACTCCAATTCCTTAGGGTCCTTCCATAGTTTTCTCTGTACTAATTTAATCCTGTACAGATATATAGATAGATATATAGATTTATGTTGTGTGAATGTTTGTTTTACCAAAATGGAAGATATCACAGACTGTTTTATGTATCTTGCTTTTCTCACTCAACAAATCTTATAGAAGTCACTCTGAATCATGTAATGTAACACGTCACTTTTAATTGCCATAAAATATTTTATATATATATATATGCCAACATAGATCCAATAATTCCTCTGTTAATGGGCATTTACTTTGTATCCAGTTCTTGACTACTATGAACAATGCTGCTATAATCTTTCTCAAATATAGATATTTGGAAATTGTTTCTTTAATTTTATAGACTAGATTCAAAAGAATGGAATTGTTGGGTCAAAATACCTATATGTTACTGACGTTAATAGATATTTCCAGGTGGTCTTCCAAACAGGCTGCAGTACTTTTTCTTTCATCAATGAATGACATTACATGTACACGTACCTCCTGGCAATATGTCTTATAGATCTTTCCGTATGCGTTTTGTCAGTCTGATGTGCAAAGTAAAATCATATTGTTCCTTCTATTTCTTTTCATATTTTAGTGCTTTGTTATAATGTTTTATAATTTAAAACAATAAAATCACTCATTTAAGAGTACAGTTTGACAAGTTTGGTAAACTGTATAGACTCATGCAATGACCACAAAGACAAAGTTCCATCTGGGACTGACTACATAGTTTGTGGCCCCAGTGTAAAATGAAAATGTGGGTATCTTTGTTCAAATATTATTAAAAAGGTGACAGTGGAGCATTAAACCCAAGGCAGAGCCCTTCTGAGCATGAGGCCCTGTAAGACTGCACTTTTCTTAATGTCTATTTTTCTGCATAAATATAGCTAATCTAGGTCTCTTATGCTTACCATTCTTATGGTAATTTTTCTGTTTTTTTTATTTTCAACCTATACTGTCTTTGATTTTAAGTACATCTCTTATAGACAATACATAGTTGGTTCTTTTTTTATTCAGTTGAATAATCTCTCTTTTGATTACAATATTTAGGTCCTTTACATTTAATATTATTAGTAGTATTATTGTGGCTATATTTTTATTTAGGTCTGCCATTTTATTATTTGTTTTATTTGTCTATGTAGAAAGTCCTAAATGTGCTTAGAAAAGTCACAGGATTCAAGGTAAATATAAAAACAGGATGCTCAAATCCATAATAGTTAGAAAAATTAAAATATAAGAAGTGATTTTACTTCTGGCAGCTTGATAAATTTGTGTGATTCTTTTCTGCAGAGAAAAATCATACACCAAAAAAATGTTACTAGAAACCACTATGGAAGGACACTGAAAAATGGTCAAAGACAAGCAACAATGTAAATGTTTACTCATTTAAAAAAATTGGCTAACTACTGTGTATTAGGTAAAAATGAGATTTGTGACCTCTTTGCCTTGGCGTGTTCTCTTCACCCTCAGCTTGAGCTGAGTTGGCAGACTCAGTTCACAACAGATGGCAGTCGAGCTGTTAATATAAGGGGAAAATTTTTGGAAGCTAAGATAACAGATACTCCACATTTCTGACTGACTGACAAATTATGTACTCATGTAGGGGATTCCATGGATCCTGAAAAAAACCTGAAAGTCTAGGTAATCTTACCAACTGTCTACGTCTTTGAATCTGTTCTTTATCTGGGCAGCAGAGATGATACTTTAATAGCTTCAGGCATCTGAGCTACAAAGTCACAGGGAGCAAAGAAAAAAAGAACAAGATATAGATAGCTGCAAACTGCATATGAGACAAATTTCACAGATTGAATTAAGTCAAGTTAATTGCCTATTTGCCTATTTTCACAGTGACAAAAAAATAACCTCAGAAAAACAAAACAATGCTTAAAGTTAATACAATATATTATATACATTAACTTGCTTTCAACCAAAAATTACTAGACACGCAAAGAAAGAAGGATTGGTGACCCATATGTCAGATTTGGAGACACAGCATTCATCATAGCATAGGGAAGTAATATCTTCTTGAATTACTTGGAAAGAATAATTTGTGTTTTTTCATTCTCCGTTTTTCCCTAAATTATTTCTGATTCCTCCAAGTACTTTTTTCTTGTTTGCTTAGCTTAGTCTTTCTATTCCATGTTTCTGTCTTTACTCCAACATCTGGCATTTCTGGATTGGCCATTCGAGTTCAAGAATGAGGCAAAGAAACACTGACCATGGACTCTCGAATGAGGATGCTGCTCTTTCCACTCTACCCCACTATCCTGTAATCTCTATTTATTGATGCATAGATCCATGAGTCTTTATGGACTTTAGGCTCATGATGATACCAGTCAGTGCTATGGTCTGAATCACATTTGGGAGGCGATTAAATCATGAGGGCAGAGCTTTCATAAATGGGTTTAGTGCCCTTACAAAAGAGGCCCAAGAAAGCTCTCTTGCCCCTTCCACCATGTGCTCAGAGCAAGAAGTCTGCAGTCTGCAACCCAGAAGAGGGCTTTTACCAGAACCAGACCATGCTGGCACCCTGATCTTGGACTTTCAGCCTGCAGAACAGTGAGAAATAAATTTCTGTTCTTTGTAAGCCACCCAGTCTGTGATATTTTGTTATAATAGCCTGAATGGACTAAGACAGTCAGGTAATACTTAAATGATGGACAGAGCTGAGAATTCTTTTTTCTAAACTATCAGGTAACATAGAAATTGTGGTGTTAAACACCATGGACTCTCAAACCTAAAATGGATTATCAGAGACAATTGTTTTCCATTCTACAATTTTTGGGCAGATCCATACTTTGTACCATTGCAGGAGACAAAAATCTGTTCTATTTTGAAAGATTTGATTTGAGAAGTAGTAGGAATAAACGGATTTTGCCTGAAAAAGATGTTATTTTTTAAAAGGCCAAGCTAAAACAATAGAAGATATTTAGACAATTTATAATCTATCAGTCTTGAAAAAGAAATTACATTTTCTAGTAAATCAACCAATGAATTTTTCTGAATGTACTTGATCCACACTTCCTTCAGTGTATGCATGTGTGTTTCATATAGTTAAACCTTTAGAACAGAGGAAATATCTAGGTGAGTGATCCTGCAAAAGTGTTCTGCCGAATATAATCCCAGGAGATAATCCTTGAAAGAAAGAGTTCCCTAAGCCATTTACTTTGTTTTCCTCTGGGGACTCACAGTGCATACTAACACACTCTAAGAATCCATCAGTAAACAAACATATCACTTTTAAACTCCTTTCCAAATGCTTTGCCATAATAATTGCTTTCACATTAAAACTCATGAATATGTTTTAGGGCCTTAATATTGAATAGAACATATTCTAGGAAATGCAGATCTAAGTTCATGCTCTGTCCTAGTAAACTAGAAATCTATGGAAACATGATAGAAAGCACAGTTATTAGTTATAGTATATTTTTGCCATACAGAAGTTTTCAAAATCTATGCTGTTCTAGTCAAATCATGTGGGAAAAGATTATCAAAGGCTTGAACAAAAGCTTTCTGTACTCAGACCCTTAACAACTCAGACTCTTACTCTGATCATTGAAAAAATAGAAACTATTTAAGCAATATTTGAAAATCCTCAAAAGAAAACAATTTCTTGACAAAATATATAAGCAAATGGACCTTTATTTCTTTAGGAGATAAAGATTTTGCTGTCAAAATATCTGTCTAAAATTTTGCTGTTTTGTAAATCACAGACATCTTTTGTTAAACATGTGTCTGGATAAACATGTCTAAAAATGATGCTAAGAGCTCTAGTGAGATATATGGCATTGAACAGGACCGTCAGAAGAAATTCTTGTTAGAGTGGATCCTGGCAATTTCAATCTTAGTACAGGAAGATAGTCTCTAGAGTTAGAAATGGAATTAAAATCAAAATGTCCATTGCTGTTTGCACTTATTTTTAAGCAGCAACACCATTGTTTTCAAAAGGAATCTTACTCAGAATTCTGATTTTTTTTTTTTTTTGTGAGGAAGATCCGCCCTGAGCTAACATCTGCCAATCCTCCTCTTTGTTGCTGAGAAAGACTGGCCCTGGGCTAACATCCGTGCCCATCTTCCTCTACTTCTTATGGGACGCCACCACAGCCTGGCTTGCCAAGTGGTGCGTCAGTGCGCGCCCGAGCTCCAAACTGGTGAACCCGGGGCCGCCGCAGCGGAGCGTGCGCACTTAACCGCTTGCGCCACCGGGCCGGCCCCAGAATTCTGATATTTAACACTGACCCAAGTTGTGCTGAACTGATTAGAGTCAAGTGCGCTCCAGGCTCCCATGGCCCGCTTCACCCTAGGTGATGGTTCAACAGAATCATCTAGAGAAGCCTTGTAAAAATGTAGAATTCTGTACCTGTTGGGAAATGGCCCTAGGAGTCTGAAGGACAACACTGATATTGTTTAGTGTAACTTGACCTGATTTCAGAAGTTGCCTTCTGTTTGAATGTTTCCAGTATTTGGAAACCCACCTTCTTAAATAATATAAATCTAAGATGTGTCTTTTAGTGCTTTCTCCTAACTTATATAGTGTGCATTCCACTGCCATTCTCCTTGTAGTGTCCCCTGGAAGGCCTACCTTTAACTGTCAGATTTCTAGGTGACCAAGGTGGATTGTTCTGTGCCTTTGCGGTGTCATTAGGGATTACATCTGTGATTCACCGAGGAAAAAACAAGATAATAGCTGTACTGAAGACTACCAGATTCTAGTCTCACCTTCAAGAAATTTTATGCTAGTGTCTCGGCCAGAATACGTTTAATCATTACTCTTTTTCTGTTTTATCCTGTTATGAATTATGAGCTCCATTTTTCTTTCATGCTGATGCATATGAAGTGCTTGGTGTCACATTAGGTCTGGGGCATTCTTGAATATGGAACCAGACTTTCTATTTCTTTTACATCTTTCAGAGCACAGAATAGAAAAATAACAGCAATACTGGTTAACTGACATAGCATTGCAATTAATCCAGTACCGTAAGTGGTTCCAGTAATAGAAGGAAGATCACACAGTGGGAATCATAGGACTAGAAAGGTTTAAGATACAAGGAAATTGTCTTTTAAATGGAAATGTTCCTGAAAAGATTCCTGTCAATTAATTTGGAACATCAAATTCTATTCCAAGAGCACTAGGGAATTCAACTCAGTAAGGAAGGGTCCTGGAAAATCCTTGTGAAAAGTAACAAAGCCTCTCTGTTTTATTCTGATTATTTTGTATTTTCATTTATCAGGATATTGTTATAGCAAAATCCATCTTTTCACTGCAACAGGAGGGAAATAAACAGAAAAAGAAAGGACCAAAAATGGATTGTTCTTTCTGGTAATAGCATAATCAGATTACGCTTCTTCTTGTTTTGTTTTTCTTCTTCTTCTTGTTTTGTTTTTAATGAAGGCATTTTGATTCTGGACTAAAAGATTCTTAATGACACTTACTGTCTTCTCAGTGTGAGAGGATGAATTACTTTCATAAGAGGGTGTGTGTGTGTGTGTGTGTGTGTGTAAACTGTTCCTGGTTGTCATGTCACAGCAAAGACTATAAAACCATAGATAAAGTCCTGGAAGCAATTCCAGTAAATAATTAGAAAGTGCCCGTGTTTGTTCTTCAGGAAACAAGTATTTCCAGAGTACCTAGAGACTGACTGTAGATCAAGCTGAATTAAAAATCTGATATCTTAAAAAACTTCTTCCTTGTTTTTAGCGTTCTATATTTTCAAGATTGAAGTTATCTTCCTGTGTGAAATGATTGAATATTTAAGTTCTATTCCACTCATTTTGTTTGCACTTTTTGCATGTTCATTCACTCTTGAAAACTCACTTTTGTTGCTTGCAGCCTTTTTTGAATTTTCTGGGTAAACTTCTGCTCCTCCATCTCACAGTTACGCAGATCCACGTACATGATTTCAACAGAGCATTTCACATCATATTGTAGTAAATTGGCTTTCTCTGAACAACTGAAAAAAAGATCACTGAATAACTTGTAAGCTGTTCGTCACAGTTGCTATCAGCCACACACCAAGAAAAATGGCATTTTCTCTTTGGACATCTTGTCTTCCTAGGAGCTTGTACATCACATTCCTACTCAATCTATTTTCCGTGTGGAGTCACTGGGAAGAGGGAAAGTGGACGCAGTGGCTCTAGATCGAAGACTAGTCACTCCCACATTGTGTGATTCTCACCTATGAATTGCTGTGGATATTTCATGAGGTTCCCTGACAGCACAATTGCACTGAACCTGAATGTTTCACAAAGCTTTTCCTTGTTTTGTTTCCCTTTTCTCTGAAGTACTTCTATTGTTACTACGTTGGGATTTAATGAACAGGATTTAATACCGATTTCTGATATTCTCACTGTTGGAGTAGAAGCTCCAAATGCTACTGTGGCTAAAGCTAACCCATATCCAAATCCGTCAAGTCTCCTATGCAAGTCTTAGCTAGAACCAGCCACAGTTTGTTGAGCACTTCAGGCTACCGAAACAAACAAACAGACAAAAAAGGGATAAAAGATTTTTAAAAACATAATCATTAAATGTGGTGCTCTTGAGAGTTGATGTAAGAGTTGGGGCAAATAGGTCAATTGTCAGCTGTTGGATGATCCAGAAATTTGAAGATATCTGTCAACTTTGAGAACCACTAAAAGACCAAAGAAGGTCACTCACATCTACCATATTTTTTCTAGGCCCATGCAATTGAGTATCATTTTCAAGCAAAGATTGTAGGCAGCATTCACTATGTGTCTGGCAAAAGCCACAGAGGCCATAACATCTTTATTAAACCAAAATGAAAATATTCTAGAAAAGAAAGCCAAGATCATAAAAATGTCCAAGTATCTAGCACCAGAGTAAGGAACAGAATTTATGTCTCACAATTATAGTCGATCTTATTTTTACCTTAATGTGTAGATTCTGAGAATTTTTATAGTTCTTCTAAAGGCAGGATTTATATATGAATGTTGAGTAAAAAAGAAAACAATTTTTAAAAACTCACCATAGTGACACTCCCCTAATAATGAGCACACTCAGTACTCAGAGATTGGTTTCTAAAGACCATATTCCAATAAAAGAAACCAGATGTGGATGACTCTAGCACTGGGACATGGAAAATACAAGATGAGCCCAGAGATTCTTGTGAAGCTAGAAAGGAAGAAAATGCTCAAATGAAATAAAACAAACAAAAATGGGGCATATCAAATTGACACAGGAGCCAACTTCTAAAAGTTTCCAGTGGCCCAAGATGACACAAGTTAAGCAGCAAAATGAATAACAATAGTATTGTATTATATCCCAAAGAATAAAATAAATATCCATGAATCCATACTGATAAAAATAAATAATTGGGGGCCGGCCCTGTGGCGGTTAAGTGTGCGCACTCCACTGCTGGCGGCCTGGGTTCAGATCCTGGGCGCGCACCAATGCACTGCTTGTCAGGCCATGCTGTGGCAGTGTCCCATATAAAGTAGAGGAGGATGGGCACGGATGTTAGCCCAGGGCCACTCTTCCTCAACAAAAGGAGGAGGATTGGCATGGATGTTAGCTCAGGGCTGATCTTCCTCACAAAAATAAATAAATAAATAAATAAATTAAATAAATTAATAATTGAATAAATAAATAAATAATGAAGAAAGAACAAATAATCCTTACAGAAGAATTCCAAATTATAGTTAATTTTCCTCCTCTTGAGTATGGACTGGACTTAGTGACTCACTTCCAAAGAATAGAGTATGGAAAGAAAAAAAAAAATAGTAACTTTATAGTGGAGAAATTTGACAGGCAAGACACCTTAACCTGATAGACACCTTAGCCAAGCAATAAAGTTAACATAATCAGTCATCAGTCATGTTGATATCATACACCCTCTGATATAATGTAATGAGAGGACATCTCATCTCTGTGGTTTTCTTTCCCCAAATCCGTAACTCTAGATTAATTATGAAGGAACATCAAGCAAATCAAAATTGAGGATATTCTACCAAATAGTTTGAGTACTCTTCAAAAGTGTCAAAGTCATACAAAACAGAAAAAGACAGAAACTCTCACAGAGGAGACTAAGGAGACATGTTGACTAAGTGCAACATGGTATCCTAGATTCCATCCTGGAACAGAAAAAGGACATTAGTGGAAAATTGGAGAAGCCCAAGTTAAGTCTGTAGTTTAATTAATAGTATGAATACTGTTAGGATTTGAGTTTTGAAAAATGTATTGTGGTTAAGTAAGATGTTAACGCTAGGGGAAGCTGGGTGAAGTGTATATGGGAATTCTCTGTTTTATCTTTGTACCTTTCTGTTAATTTAAAATTGTTCCAAAATAAAATGTTAAAAAAAAATTTAAGATAGTATCCTTATACAGATTCCATTTTTGGTTCCTATATTGGAATAAGTGCTTTCCCTGTGAAGTGGGGAAATATTTGCTCTGCAGTAACTTCTATTCCTACTCTCCTCATATGCTAAAAGATACATATTCCAAGGACAAGACTGATGTTGGTGGTCTTAAAAATGTTCACAAATGTAATTAGGTCTACAAGGGCTGAAGTAATAACCATAGCTAATGGTTCTTAACTCTTACTGTGCATCAAGCACCTAGGGTGCTTAAAAAAAATACGGAGGCTGGGGCCACATTCTCAGAGGTTCAGATTCCATTGTTCTGAGGTGAAACCAAGCCATCAGTATTATAGATCTTTATAGGGGATTTTATTATGTAGCCAGGTTTGAGACTCACTGTGTCTAATCTATTGAGGCATGTAGGAATTGGGTTTCCAAAAAGATGAATGGAATAAAAGATACTAAACGTTGTCTTAAATCCCTAAAAGAGCCATTGGTTAATTTCAAGGAGAAAAAAATCAAACGCGATTGTTCTACTGTTGGACTAATTATTCATATACCACAATTGCAGGATGGATGCGTGAAGTAACAGGAATATCAGGATTGGACATAGAATTGTCTTCATAAATTGATGCTGGTTTTTCTGCTTTAAATAGAATATAAAGAAAGGGGGAGAAGTGAGTCAAAGCACGGTGGAGGAGATGCATAAAAATGAGTTTTTGTCACTTATTTTGCCCAAGGCTCCTCTATTAGCCTCATCCAATCAGAATATCAGTCTTTATGGCTGGTATCCATTCAGATTAGTATTCAAAGATTGCATTGTTATTGGTAAGTGACTTTCATAGCTTATTAGCTACTATGAATACTAATTCAGAGTGATGGAAAAGTGTTAGTCAGAAAGAATTTACACTTGTGTTCCTTCCATTTCCAGCTGACTTTATGATGTCTCTGAATATCAAGGATGAGAGAGAGAGAGAGAGAAGAGAGAAATACTCTGGTTGGTTGCTGGGGTGGAGGGGGGTCAGGTGGAACAGAATTCTCATGCAACATTCCCTTTTCCTAAATCCATGTAAACCAGCCTTAAAATTTTTTAATGGGAAGGCAACTTTGCTTTTCCTGTATTTTACAATTCAGAATTTATTCATTTGGTTAACAGGGATTGGGAATCCTTACAGATCAGAAAGTACTTTTCTACAACTGACTTGATGACTTGATCCTAGAACTTGATGACAGGGTGTTTCTTTTTAAAAAAAATAAAAATTTTAATTTACTATATTACAAGCATTTTGCAGCTATCCAGCAAATATTTCTTGAGTACCTGCTATGTGCCAAGAACTATTCTTAGTTTAGGGGGTTAAGCAATCTGCTGAATAGAAAAATTGTTTATTATCATGGGTTCTGATAATCAGTAGATATTTATATTTATAACCCAAATCAAATAAAATGGGAACTTTCAATTCACACAATGGTTATCAGTAATTTCAGAGATACTGTCTAAATTTTGTGCTTTAGGACAACTGTTTCAATGATCACTTCCTGTATAAAGATTTTATTGTAGAATATTCATCAAGTTACTCATTCGTTCCTTCATGGATAATGTGGGTTCAACAAATATTTATGGAGCTTCTCGTAGAGAAATGAAAGCTTCGTGAGAGTATGGAGCATGCTATATTTTTTCTTTCTATCCCAGTGTGTGTCACAATGCCCTATATATCATGAGATGCTGAATACACATGAAGAGATTGAGTATTTGCTACATACTGGATTAAAAAATATGAAGGCAGTGTCCCAGCATCTATCAGCAGTTTGGGCTTCTTGCTTTAGCTAATTGGTTTTTTGTTTGTTGTGTTTTTTATTGTTTTTTTTGAGTCTTGTCTCCCTCATAGGTATTTGTATTTCCTCCAATTATATTATTTTTTCTGCAATAGTGTCTCCAAATACCCTTCCAAATAATTCTCTTAAATCTTGTGAATGATAAAAATCATTGAGATTGTTTTAGTAAGAATTTAATAAATGAACTATTTAGGGTTTTATATTATGAGTCTAAGAATAGATTATGATATGTTCTGATTCATTTTTTGTTGCCATTGTTATTTTTTTCCTGAGATTATATTGAAAAATCATCTTTCATCTGTGTTGAAATTAATATTTTTACACATATGCTCAGAAAGGAAGTATGAAAAGCTCTGTACTACAAGAGGTTACCATTTTAATGATTGGCTTTTTCCAGAATTTAAAGGTAAGGAACAATGTCTTTGGCCTTTTATGGGGAGGTAAAATGAAGCAAGAATTTAGCCTAATTTTAAATTACAGTATCATTGTCCTGGTTTTATTCCTTAAAGAGTACAGACACTTACAATTAATTTTTAATTACAGCTGAAGAGTTTACTATCAGACTCTAAATAAAATGCAGTTATTCCCTTATAGCTGAGGGCATTTATTTGAAAAACCTGAGCAGAATTTTCATCCAGAGAACATTGAAACTTGTAGGAAAAGGAGCTTAACTTTCACAGATTATACAGACTCAGATCCACTTTTAGACTACATATTTAGAATGTGGAGGACAAGGGGAATTGGATACTTATTATTATTTCCATACTTCATAGTAAAATTTTGAGGAAGGCATTTACCAGTACCTGCTAATTTTCTGTTTGAAGTGAATTTTTTCAGGTTAAAGTCGTAGTGCCTTTAAGGAGCAATCTACTCAAAAAGTTGTTGAGGCTTACTTATCATTAAATCCAAACACAATTGAAGTGTTTTTTATCTAATTATGTAATTCTCTTTCCGGGGGATTATTCTTCTGAATTATTTGTGAAGAGTGTTTGAGGTTGTTTGGATAAAATTATACTCCATGTTCTTTATGAAAGAGGTAGAGAGGATTCTGACATGAATGATGTATCTCAGACTCTTCAATATCATTGAAAATGGTGGGTTCTAACTAGCTGAAGTCATAAAATTAGTTCATGGGATAAAGGTTTCTAGAGTCATGAAGTAATGAAATAGAAGATAGCACCAGAAAAATGTAGTTGGGTATCTCTGGGCAGTTAGACATTCCACGAGATGGTGTCTCCTAAATGTCGTTGGTCTGGTACACTTGACCACCGTCAATTTTGGCAAAAAAAGAAAGAACTGCAAGAAGGCAAAAAGGTACAGTTCCTTGATTCATAGCTTAAAATCTAGGGTGCCATCTTTGTGGAGTAGTTCGTGTAGTGAATGCTTTTGAGGGAAACTGTACATGATAGGAAATAGCCCTAAGGCTATTTCTTGAAATCCCCTGCCTCAATCCAGAATGGTGATCTTATTTGCTAAAAGATTTAGGGAAAATGATAACACATCATTTTTTATTTCAAGATCTTATGGTCTTGAAATGTTAGGGGATTTATCATTTTGAAAAGAGACATAATGTTGGTCAATAATCCCCTACTATTTTAACCCTCTGTTCCTTCCTTCTTTGCTTTCTTCCTTAATTTATTTCTTCCCTCATTCACTCCTTTCCAAGAGTGAATAAATGAATGTATTTATCAATCCTTCCTTCTCTCTATTTCTTTCTACTTTCCTTCCTTTATCGCTCATTTTTAAGCAAATACAAAGACAATGTCAGCTTTGATCCTTCGTAAGATTTACGTTGCTCATCTCTGTGTCTCACAAGGCTTGCCTCTGCTTCTTGCATATATCTGTGAGATACTGTCACCAACTAGGTGCCTTGAGAAGCTCAAAGGTGGGTTTGGAAGCAGTTACCTGTTTTTCCAAGTTGTTTCTTTTCTTTTTGTATGTTAAGGAGATGTAGCTACCAGCAACCCTGAAACTGACCAAGCCTCACCACAAGAGCTATGCCCATGACCCTTGCCTTATTTATTTATTTATTTTTTTGTGAGGAAGATCAGCCCTGAGCTAACATCCATGCTAATCCTCCTCTTTTTGCTGAGGAAGACTGGCTCTGAGCTAACATCTTTTGCCAATCCTCCTCCTTTTTTTTCCCCAAAGCCCCAGTAGATAGTTGTATGTCATAGTCGCATATCCTTCTAGTTGCTGTATGTGGGACGCGGCCTCAGCATGGCCGGAGAAGCGGTGCATTGGTGTGTGCCAAGGATCCAAACCCGGGCTGCCAGTAGTGGAGTGCGCACACTTAACTGCTAAGCCACAGGGCCGGCCCCTTTGCCTTATTTTTAATGCAAAAATCTCTCCAGGAGTTGCTTAGGCCTCATTATGTGGAAGCATGTTTTCCACCCGAGCCTGTGCAAGCAAATACCCACCACTCCATTTTGAATATTCATTCCTCAACAGAAATAAAAGTCCCTGCTTCCCTTTGTTCGGGGTCACCATGACTTTGGAAATGGTTCTTCATGGCCTCCTCTTTGCTGCAAATACACTTTACTTTGTGAGATAACTTCCTTTGGTGTAGAGTCTTATTTAACTCACCAGGAGCCCACTTGGTTTGGTAACAAAATGAGTCCTTATAATAAATTCTCCATCACTTAAGCTAGCTTTAAGGGGTTTCTGTTTCTTGAAATAAATGATAACCTATAACTAAGATAATGTTTTATTCTGTAACCTGCCCCTTATTTAACCAGAGAGTGTGAAGAACTTTCCATGTCAAGGAAATCCATCAAGGTTTTAATGAGATAGTATCCCTTTTAACGCATGCAGCATAATTTATTTTCACTAAAATGTTTTGTGTGATTTAAAATTTTAAATATGAAAATATGTTCCTGGGAAACACAAGAGAAATGCTAAATGCAGTCACAATTCAACAACCCAGTGTGCATTACTAACATGTTGGTATATTTCCACTTCAATTGCTATTATTGGTATTGTTTGCTTCATTTTTTAAATGACAACAAGTAACACTTTTTCTCTGTTTAAAAATTAAAACATTACCAAGAACGTTGAGGTCTCCTGTGACAACTACTCCCAATCCTGATTTTTCAGTCATTGAAATAAAGCTGTTTTTAGTTTGTTGTGTAATCCTCCAGAATGTTCCCCATAAATTTACATACATATTTAGGTACTAATGGAAACTGTAAAATATAATTTTGTCTCTGTGTCTGTGTAAGTTATATTTGTAAATATAAGTTTTATTATTCTGTGCATATTATTTTACAACTTGCTTTTTCTACCTATATTTATTTAGTTCATCTCTTTAAATATTTGCATAACATTTCATACTTACATAGTAAATTTTGCCTTTCCTTTTATAAGATATTTAGATTTTCAACAACTTTTACAATTACAAACAACACAGCAATGAAATTTCTTGTACATGCCTCTGTACGCACATACGCAAGTGTTAGTCTCAGGTGGCACTTACAAGTGGGTGTTTGGTAAACACATTTTTATTTTTGATAACCACTGTGAAAGTGTTTTCTCATGTAGTTACAATTTACGTCTCCCAGCAGTGAATGAGCATACCTATATCCCTATATCCCACCCACACTTTAGATTTTGAACTTTTGCCCATCAAATATGCAAAAAATGATATTGTGTTGTTTTATTTCCCCGATTCTTATAGAGATTGGATGCCTTTTCATAAGTTTCTTGGTCATTATATTTATTTTTATGCTGGATCAACTTTTCTGCCTAATCATTTATGTTTTTCTTAATGATTGCTAAGATTTTTAAATACTCTGGATTCTAATCCTTGGTGTTTATATTTGTCGTATATATATTCTTCCAAACTGGGGCTTGTCTCGCAAGTTTTCCTTATGTGCTTGCCTTGCAGTCTCTTTGCTTATGTTTTATGCTTTTAGCACTTGTTCATCAACTCCTTTATTACCCTAATGTTATCAAGATAGTCTATATTTTTTCTAACAATTGTATAGTATTGTTTTTTATTATTTAAATGTGTACTCCATCTAGAATTTTTTTATGACCGAAAGAACCAATATGTTTTTTCCATATCTCATTATTTATTTATTGAATGGTTTGTCCTTTCACCTATGATTTGATATACCTTATGGTAATTTTATATATCACGTATACATGGATCTGTTTCTGAATTCTCTACTATACTCCAATGATTAAACTGTTCCTACACATATACCACAATGTTTTAATCACTGTGACTTTATAATAAATCTTGATATTAGGTAAAGCATGTGTGTCAGGGAACGGCCAGTTACTCATTAATCTAAATCCTATTCCTAGGAGCACTGAAAATTAAATTTCCAAGTTCCTCTTGGAGTTTGATTATGGCCATGTAACTACTTTGGGTCAGTGGAATGTGAGGATTGTAACAAAGCCTTAAGGTGATTCTTCTGCATGAAGATCTGAGGAACACTGGTATACCCTTTTTCCGGTCTGTCCCTAAGTTCTCCTGTCAAGAAGAAATCCTTGACTCTCTCTCTTCCTTTCTACAATCCATATGCCAGAAATTTTAAGATTCTGAATTGGTGACATGACAAAATTAAAAAGAATCTGGATACCTGAGTCACTCTTTGGAAATGAACTGAGCAAGAGAAAGGCCCAACCTATGTCTGCTGTCTTAAGCTACTGTGATTTACAGCAATCAGTGTCACCCATGCAGAGACTTGTACCTTGGAGTGCAGCATTTCAAGAAAGAGTTGAGCTAAAAAGTAATTAGCCAGTGTGTAAGCAAAAATGAAAGGAAAAAAAAAAGAGAAGTTCAGGGCTTGGCCGGTTGAAAAACTGACTGCTTTTAGAGCCCCAGCTGGAAAGAAATGCATTTTTACAAGCTTTGTGCGATAAAGCCCCAGTAAAATGTCTCACCTACATCAAGTGACTCAACACAAAGATAAGATGTAATCTTTTCACCTATTTTTTTCAGGTAGCTTAAAATTAGCTGCAACTTAAATAACATTAGTGAGAATGGAAGAAAAGAAAAAGAACAGATTTATTATGTCTCAAAAAGACTGCCAGGTATGGTTACTGTGACATGGAAATGACTATCCTATAAAGCAGAAGCCTTCTAAGTGTTTGAAGGAATTGTATTTCCAAAGAGACTATGAGTCCAGACTAAAAATTCTTTGCCTATTCAAAGCAAAAATACAAAACCAGAAACAAAAAAACTTAATCTCCCTCTGTTGGCAGGAGACAGGCTCCCAAGAGCGCAAATTCTGCAGGCTCATCTACGTTTTCCATGAGGCCAGGTAGATAATGGACAAGGATGCATATCCCTGAAGATGGAATCAGTAGCCTTGTAGAACAATGCCCGGGGGAATTTTTCCCTTAGAACAGAATCTAGGAACTTCCCTCTCTCCCCAAAAAGGGACCCTTTATGCTGCCCAAGAGGACTGCAGCGTTGCTGTGGGCCAGTGATGCTGTGTGCTTCCATTTCACCTCGATTCTTAATGGGAATGTCATTGTAGTTCTCCTGTCCCTATTCCACCATTGCACAGGTAGTGTGTGTGCCAGAGAGAAGGAGTAAAGCAACGTGGGTGCAGATACCTTGACTTTTCAGTTCATAGGCTGCCAGGCAAAGAAGGAAAACTACCTATCACACAGAGAGCTTTATTTCTGAGCTGGCTGCATTGAAAGGATGGTTGTTCTTATTGGGGAAGAAGTTGGTAGATTTTAAGGAAGGAAGAGAAAGTGAAATGGACATTTGGTGACCAGATGTTCAAAATGGTAGACTGTGGAGGAGATGCCTAGAGGCTTACCACTGACTTTCCTCTTGCCCAGAGAAGGAAACTTGTAAGTTTTATCCATTTACATTTATGGAATTTTATATATATATATAATGTATTAAGTTAACATTTTTATTTTGAAATAATTTTAGATTCACGTTCAGTTGTAAGACATAATACAGAGAGATTCCATGTACCCTTTACCCAGTTTCCCCCAATGACCACATCTTATAAAACCATAGTACAATATCACAACCACAATATTGACATTGATATGGTCAAGATGGAACATTGACATGCCCACAGGATCCCTCATGTTGCCCTTGTATAGCCCCAATTACTTTTCTCCTTCCCTCCTTCACTGCCTTCTCAAACCCTGGCAACCATTCATCTGGTTTCCATTTCAACAATTTTATGATTTCAAGAATGTTATGTAAATATGAGTTTATAACATTTGGGGATTGGATTTTTTCAGTTAGCATAATTCTATGAAGATTCATCCAGGTTGTTGTATGTTCGAATAGTTCATTCCTTTTATTGCTGAGTAGTATCCCATGATATGGGCATAATACAGTTTGTTTAACCATTCACCTGTTGGAGGACATCTGGGTTGGTTCCATTTTGGAGTTATTACAAACAAAGTTGATACGAACATTTACGTATGGGATTTTGTGTGAGGATATTTCTTAGTTTCTCTGGGCTAAATGCTCAGGAGTTTAATTACTGGGTTGGATAGTAAATACATGTTTGGTTTTTAAGAAAGTGCCAATCTGTTTTCCAGAATGGCTGTACCATTTCCATTCCCATCAGTAGTGTATACGTATGTATATTTCAGGCATTCTCATTAGTATATAGTGATATTTTATTGTGGTTTTAATTTACATTTTCCTAATGGCTAATGATGCTGAAAACTTTCATGTGCTTATTTGCCATCTGTATATCCTTTTCCGTGAAAAGTCTGTTCGTGTATTATACCTATTTTCTAACTGGATTATTTGTTTTTTTACTGTGGAGTTTTGAAAGTTCTTCATAAAGTTCTTCTACATACTTTTCTTTTATGAGATGTGTAATTTGCAAATATTTTCTCCCAGTCTGTAGTTTGTCTTTTCATCTTCTTCACAGAGTCTTTCAGAGAGCAACAGTTTTTAATTTCTATGAAGTCCAACTTATCAGTTTTTCCTTTTATGGCTCATGCTTGTGGTATCAAATCTAAGAACATTTTGCCTAGCCCTAGATGCAAAATATATGTCTCCTCTGTGATTTTTTTAAGTTTTGTAATTTTTTTTTACATTTAAGTTTGTGATGCACTTGAATTAAATTTCGTGTAAGGTATGAGACTTAGGTTGAGGTTCCTTTTTTTTGGCTTGTAGATGTCCAATTGCTGCAGCACCGATTGGTGAAAAGACTGTTTTTTTCCATTGAGTTGTTTTTGCTCTTTTGTCAGAAATCATTTGAGTGTATTTGTGTGGGTCTATTTCTGGGTTCTCTGTTTTGTTTTGTTGATCTATGTGTCTATCCCTCTGCCAGTACCACTCAGTCTTGATTTTCTAGCTATATAAATCCTGAAATTAGGTAGACTGATTCCTCCTAATTTATTCTCCTTTTTCAAAATTATTTTATTGTTCTTGTTCCTTTGCCTTTCTCTATACTTTTAAAATAATCTTGTTTATAACTAAAAGAAAATCTTACTGGGATTTTGATAAGAATTGTGTTAAACCTGTATATAACTTGGGGAGAATTGACATCTTTACTATGTTTAGTCTTCTAATCCATGCACACAGTATGTCTCTGTATTTATTTAGATCTTTAAAAAAATTTCTTTCATCAGCATTGTTTAGTTTTCAACATATATCCTGCACATGTTTTGTTAGATTTATACGTATCTGATTTTTTTTTTTACTAATTGTAAAAGGTATTGCATTTTTAAATTTATTTTGGTGTCCTCATGTTCATTGCTATTATGCAGGAATACAACTGATTTTTATAAGCTTATCTTGTATACTGTAACCTTACTGAATGAACTTATTAGTTCTAGGAGTTTTTTGATACATTCCTTGGGGTTTTCTACATAGACAATCATGTCACCTGTAAATAAGGATGGCTTTATTTCTTGCTTTAGGATCCATATCCTTTTTATTTTCTTTTCTTGCATTATTACATTGACTAGTACTTCCAGCATTATGTGACTATGAGTGGTAAGAGGGGACAGCCTTGTGTTATCCTTAACCATATGGGGAAAACTTTTGGTCTCATCATTAAATATAGTATAACAGTAGGTTTTTGAAGATACTGCTTATGAAGTGAAGAAGTTCCCTCTATTTCTATTTTTCTGAGAGTTTTTATCATAAATGAGTGTTGAATTTTGTCAAATGATTTTTCCTGCATCACACAGTCATGTGATTTTCTTTGTCAGCTTGTTAATATGGTGGATTACATTGAGTGATTTTCGAATATTGAATAAGTCTTACATCCCTGAAATAAAGCACAATTAATCACAGTGAATAATTCTTTTTATAAACTGATGAATTTTGTTTACTCATAGCTTGTTAAGGATTTCTGCATCTATATTCATGATGGCTATTGGTCTGCAGCCTTTTTTAGCTATCTTTGTCTGGCTTTAAAAATAAAACTTTATAGAATGAGTTGGGAAGTGTTCCCATCTCTTCTTTTTTTCTGGTAGGGATTGTATATAATTAGTGTTAATTCTTTTTTAAATATTTGGTAGAATTTTTCACTGAAACCATCTGGGCCAGGAGATTTCTTTTTTATTTTTGAATATTTTTAAATTATGAATTCAATTTCCTTAATAGTAATAGGGATATTCAAAGTATCTGTTTCATATTGGGTGATTGTGGTTATTTGTAGTTGAAGGAGGCGGTCTATTTCATCTAAGTTATCAAATTTATATATGTAATTTTGTTTGCATCATTCCCTAATTGTCTTTTGCATGTCTGTAGGATCTCGACTGACATATTCTGTTTAATTCCTGACATTGGTAATTTGTATCTTTTCTCTTTTTCTTTTTCCATTTTGCTAAAGATTTGTCAGTTTTGTTGATGTTTTCAAACAACATGCTCTTTGTTTTGGTGGTTTTCTCCATTGAGGAGAGTAAATGCTCAGTTTTGGGGTTTTATTGTAAATTTTCAAATTTCCCATGAAAACAAAAATTTGCTAACAAGTTCACCAGCAGCCTAGAAAAAATCATGCCTTTCTTGGGACAAGACATTGTCTTTTAAAAATTTTTAATAGAAAAGTGGGATCTCTATTGTTTTATTTTGCTTTTGTATTAATAATGAGAATGAAAATCTTTATACATTTATTGGCCTTTAATTTATATTTCTATTTTTGAAGGGTTACCTGTTCGTGTCTTTTGCCAATCTTTTGTAATGCTTGTTTTTTTGCTATTGATTTTCAAAAGCTATTTATATATTAAGAATATTAATTTTTTTCTGCTGTATATATACTGCGAACAATTTCCAGTTTGTCTTTTAACTTTGATTAAGGGGGTTATTGTAACACAGATTTTTTAAAAAATTTTTCAAGGTCAAATATGAAAATCTTTTCCTTTGCGATTTCTGCTTTGAGAATCAAAGCACTAAGTTTCTAAAGCATCTTTCTCAGATACGTGGGATGGAAAAAGGGAGCAGATAGTAATAGCCACTCACATCACAGGGTATTCTGTAATTGACAGTGTCTGCAAAGAACTTTATTTTTTCTTGCAATAAGTGGGCATTATAATGTGTTTGTAGCTTCTAACCTTTGAGCACTTTCTAACCAAATAGAATAAGACAAAAAATTAACCAGAAATGTTATTACATTTGATTTGGAAAGGAACATGCTAAAATTGACACTTTTTTTTTTTCTTTACCTGACAAAGAGGCCAGAAACAGCAGAAGCAGGAGGTGAGGAAAATCCAAGAATATCGGAATATTTAAGTTTGTCTCACAGATTACTTGGCAACTAAATAGTGTAAAAGACTTCCCCAAACTTAGATAAATATTTCCAAATATTCCAGAATATTAAGATTATTGTCCCTACCTTCAGATAAAAAGTATAAATTCACCCTTGTGTAGTATAAGAACTGGTTTTGTTGCCTATACATTACAGTAACTCCAAAGTCGCAAAATATAAATTTCCTAGTGATTCTTTCCAGTGGCTTTCATTGTTCTGTTCAACATTCAAATCAAAACAGCTGATAATGTGATTTTTAGATCACAGTAAATATTTTAGGAAGATTTGAATGATGGTTCATTTGTTCTTTCATTTTATTCATTGTTATTTATTATTTATGTAGAGCTTCTTTATCTTCTGTTTTAGGGAAGATATGTTAATCATATTTGATTTCAGATTATAATAGTGAATGAATACTTCAAAATAGTCACACAAATAATCATTGACATTTTGTGTAAATTTTTCTTTTTCTGTATGTTTCCTTAAAAATTGTTCACAGAAAACAACATCAGAAACAACAAAAAATTAAACAAGTATTTCATTTCTTTTAAGTAATACATTTCTGGCATAAGCCAGAAAGTCAAAGTCACCATCGTTAGTGATTAAATTTTAGATGTTTCTGTGAAAATCAGACATTCACAAGAAAGAACATTAACTATGTCAGCAAATAGCGCTTTGAATCACTCCCTTATTCAAGGCAGAAATCTTAGCTACTGTAATCATCCCCTCACCCATCTCTCCTGTGTCCATCACCACCCGTTGTCTACACCACTTGGCATAAAGTTGAAAAACTTTAACATGGCCTGACCAAGGTCTCCATAGACAAAGCTCTCCACAGACCACCTCCCAGACTTCATCCACTCACTCTTCTCAGCCACACAGATTCCGTGATGGAGAGGCTTGTTTGCCTCTTCCTTGTACAAGAGTCAAGCACACAGTGCAGAGCTAGGCATAAAATTTCTACTCAATAAATATTGACTGAATAACTGATTTTATGAACAAATGAAAGAATTAATGATAATTGGCTCCTGATTTCTTTGGTCAATCCATCAAATTAGACCATAGTTCTGAAAAACAATGAATGTCTAATAGTTCTATTATTCTTTAGTCTCTGTCTTGATATTCTGCCTTTTGAATCCATTGCTTAAGAACTGGAGTCCTACATTACTTTTTTAAGCATTTCATGAAAATTAGAGGCATCCGCTCTGCTTCTACTTTAATGAATATCTCTTGCTTACCACTTAGGGACACAGTAGATAGCAGACAGTCCATTAAAAATAGGTACTTTGAGGCAAGTTTAACAAAGGTACTATGTACAAAGGTGAGGGCAGTGTTTGGGAAATCCAGCAAAGAATAGTGCAAGATCCTGGGGCTAGTAATGGTGAAGAGTCATCACCATCCCTAGGCCTGAACACCAATGGAGGGGTAAGTTATTGAACCCAGAGAGTCACCGAAACAGGTCTCTTATAGAAGGACACGGTCAAGTTACGATGGACTGAAAGGAAGGTAGCCCAGGGGAATAAATATTATGAGCTCATTCTCTTCCTATCCTCTGACATCCTCCAAGGTCCCCTGGCTAACTCAAACCAGAAACTAGGGGGCAAAGGAGCATGTTAATGCAATGCGTACCGATCATCATCCCAGAATCCACAGATCAGGATGGAGAAGGTAGGATGAGAGGGCCTAAAGAAAATTTCTGGCATCTCTTGCTACATATTTTCAGGGTCCAGATGTTAGGACTCTGCCTAATGACCAGTGATAAAGTCCCCTTCTTATTGTACTTCCTATACTAGGCCAACCTCTTACCTGATAGATCTCCGTCTATTGCTCCCTTCAACTGTCTGCTCTAGCTCTATCTCATCCATTAATGGGATCTCTCTGGATAGTTTGCTACAGTCCTTAGCTCCAGTTTCTCACTTCAATCTGACTTTTCCTTGCAGATCTGACTTTACATGGAAATGAAAAATTGTTTCTGACTTGTGAGGCAATTAGTGTAAGAAATATGATTACAACTCTTGGGAGTAAATAAGGGAAATAGAAAGTTAAAGTCTCAGCTTTCGTATTCAATAATTTGAAAACCTCAAGCAGCTTCATAAGAATTTGTCCTGGAATATTTCTAAAGATGACTATGATTTTTTCACCCTCTTATCCTCACCAAAAAAAGGGGGAAGTTTTTAATTTTAGCAAGCTGGATTATAGTTAGGAAAATACATAACAGATTTTGGTGATACTTGAACTATTTTGAAAGGCAATTACAAATGTCACTTGAGTAGAGGCACTATTTTGAAATAGATTAAAAAATTAAATTGGGGCTGGCCCAGTGGCTAGTGGTTAAGTTCGTGTGCTCCACTTCAGGGGCCCGGGTTTCGCAGGTTCAGATCCTGGGGGTGGACCTATACACCACTCATCAAGCCGTGCTGTGGAGGCGTCCCATATACAAAATAGAGGAAGATGGGCACAGATGTTAGCTCAGGGACAATCTTCCTCAAGGAAAAAGAGGAAGATTGGCAACAGATGTCAGCTCAGGGCCAATCTTCCTCACAAAAGAAAAAAAAATAAATCATTGGATCCTATAGCCAGCCCGACCAAGCACCATTTATTTGGGGATGACATAACCAACTGGTCTATACTGCCATGACCTCAAGTAGCATTTGCTTACCTTGTGACAATATGCTGAAATTCTTGACTCACACTTGAAAGTAGTCCCTAAAAGATTTCCTTACAAACTTGAACTTATTAGGGAAGGAAAGTGCAATATCCTTTACTACAAGCACATGTGAAACCTATTAATTGTCTAGTAATTTTCTACAGCCTGAGTGTGTTTTTTTAAATGTGAAAGAGCAATTTGTTTCCTCATTTACAGATGATCAGGCTGGTGTAGGCCAAATCATTTAACTGCATAAGTCACATATTCTTCATCTGAAGAAGAAGGGGATAATAGTGACTACTTCTAAGAGCAGGTATAAAGATTAGCTTGGGTAAAATGTGTCAAATTCACTGAAAAATTCAGTAGGCATTTTATGAAGGGCCAAAAAAATGGAATGTTTTGTTCCATTAATGACGGTTTCACTGTTTTGTTTGAGGTTAGTAGGGACTGTTCTGTTTGAAGACTAATGTCGGAGTATCTGACCATCTTAATAGAAATTCCAAAAATTTGAATAACTGCAAGAAACTTGGGAAAGTTTAAGGAAAATAAAAACTGTGCTCCCTCACCAAAAGCTTCAAACTTCTAAGAGCTGCGCTGTTGTAACACAATACTGGTGAGGTGTCAATGCAGGAATATATAAATATGTATTATACATCATGTGTTTTATTTATATCTTTCCTAGAAGGGAATAAGGGAATTCCAATATGTAAATATATATATTTATATTTATACATGTATATATCCATTATAATATACATGTATATATATTCCTATATATATAATTTCTCTTTTTCTTTCTTGTAGAATTTGTCTATATTTTTATTTTCAGTGATGACATACAAGCTTCCTGAAAACAGATTGATTCTGCCAAAATATGCAGCTTGGTAATAATGTGCTTAACTCCCACTGCTAAGTACAACTAAGGGCTGAAATTAGTTTTGGTTAAAATGAAGATGGTGCATTGCTCTGCTTTTCCTTGTTTATAGTGTAAAACGAGTTTACCGTCATTTCTCTTCCTCTTTGGTTTGTTTAGTTGAAACACTCATACTTTCATTGATCATTTTCTGAGATTATTTAGATTTTGACTATATCATATTTTTACACAGAAAACTTGGATGAGTGAATTTACTTTTGGAGACATTCCATTTAATTTCCTAAATGTATTGTATCTTTCAACTTAATACACAAAATAAGGTTCTACATAGCATGAATTCTCTGAAACGCCTACCTAGTGGTGTGCCCACTCTAATCCCAGACACATAGAGATCAATCTCAAGTCCTTAGATCAGATGAGCTCTGGGCAGCTGCTTAAAGCATCCATAGACTGTAGATATCAACTTTCAACCCTTAGTGTCAATTCTAATCTTCTATAAAATATTTCTGACAATAATTTGCTTAATCTTTAAAGTGCTTAGAGTAAGTTAATATTTTGGCTAAACCAAACAAATGAGAAGTCCTGAGGTCTTACAGCTAAGAAATGGTAGAATCGGGACCAGAAACCATTCTCCAACAGCTGCCCTAGTGCTTCTTCCACTCCACCAAAATAAAGGATGACCATATAACATATTATCCAAGCCAGCACTTTTGGGGTGGGGCACAAGAGGTATAATTAATCACATCAGGCCAACCAGGGTAAACCAGGACTGGAACCAGGAAACCAGATCAAGCTGTTTTTATGTGCTTCTTGCTTATGATAAATCACTTGAAGGATTTGAGTACTTGCTCTAGCACATACCAGCTGTGACCTTGGACAATTACTTGGTCCCACAGAGCCTCCAATTCCTCATCTATAAGATGGGTATAACAACAACTTCTCATATGAGTATGGCCACATCTAAGAAATAAAATCCCTGGCATATAAAATGAGCTATATCTGTGCAAGATACCAATAATCTTATTACAGTGGTATATATGATTATTTAAACAAAAAACTGAATTAAAGAATTTAAGCCATGTCACAAAAGGCAAGAATAATTGCCTCCTGGGTGTTTCAAAGTTAATTCTCTGCTCTGAGGAAGTGGTCCTGAGAGTCCAGAAGTCTTCTTGTTTCAGTAAAGCACTGGCTGGGTTGACAGGCAACTTAGAGCTCTGCAAAGTACAGTCTGAAATGCACTGGAATCTTTAGACTCTATTATAGTATTCCACTGCAATGTGTTATAAACATACAGCCTTTATTGAGTGCCCCTCTTTGTCAGGCACTCTGCTAGGAATGTTTTAAACTCTACATAGTTACTTCTAATCCTCAAAATATTTCTTATGTAAATATATATAATTTATAGCAACACTGTATATATATAAATACGGATTATCTTTACATATGAAGAAATTAAATGACTTTCTCAAGGTCAATAACTAGTAAGTGGAGAAAAAAATGTTAGAGAGAGTGAACATTGACCATGTATCAGGCCCTGTCTCAGGTGGACAAATGCAGACATGGTCTTTGTACTTATAAAGCTTACAGTCTATAGGCAGAGGCAGAAATTTATTCAAATAATCTTACAAGCATAAATAAAATTGCACTTGTGAAAAATGCTATGGGAGCTATAGTGGGGGATTTGATGTAGTCAGAAAAGTAGGCTGAGACATTCCTGAAAATGTCCTTGATTTGATATTTAAAGGATTATTAGGAGTTAACCAGGTAATGAAGGGTGAGGAGAGCTTTCTAGGCAAAGTTGTCCCAAGTGCATGCGCAAAGGTCCTTTGACAGGAGAGGACATGATGAGGGCAAGTGTGATTTATGGCAATGTGGTAAGAGCAATGAAAGCACGTGGGAGCACGGTGAAAGGTGAGGATGGAGAGGAGGGAGGGGTTCAGCCCATGAAGGGCTGATAGGCTGGATAAAGGAATCTGGACATTGTCAAAAGACCTCACTAACAAGTTTTAGGGAGCGGAGTAACATGTTGAGATTCGTCTTCTAAAAAGGTCACTCTGGCTGCAGGGTACAAGACGAATGGGATGGGATCAGAATTGATGTGGCAAGATCTGCCAGGCTGCTTGCACTATGTAGTGGCATGAGTGGAAATGGGAGAAGTTGATGGATAGATTTGACAGATTTGATATTTATGAGGTAAAAATGAGAGGACTTGGTTGATTGGGGTGAAAGTCAAGGATGATGGCTTGGTTTCCATTTTGTGTACTGAGTAGATGACAGGTTAAGAAACAGCAGAACAGGGTTAACTTTGTGGGTGAAATCATGAGTGTAAGTTTGGACATAGTGAGTTTGAAGTATGTTTGAGATATCCAAGAGGGATTCTGAAGTAGATAGACAATAGTATATACAGGTTTGGTGTTCAGTGGAGAAGACTGGAATGGAGATAATATTTATGTCTTGTTACATTTAAGATGGTAATAAAAGCTGAAGTTACGGATGAGATTGTGTCAGGAGAGAATACTGAGATGACAGAGGGAGCGGACTATGAATGCTTGAGGAACTTGAACTGCCCATTGCTGTGAAGGCTGAAGCTAAGTCTTTATGAACATCATGGAGGCTATAGAGAATTTCTGCTTTTAGATAGAGGTGAGAACAGGTGGCAAATGACATTCTGACCAACCCCAAAAATCAAAGAATCTAAGGTTATTGTAAACTTAAGTATAAAAATGTCTGAATGCATCCTTTCCTTGGGCTGGAGTTGGCACCATCTCACTGGCAAGGATGTAGTCATCTCTAAGCCCACTCACCATGGTACTTCTTGGCCTATGTAGACTTGAGAACATTTGGCATTAGTTTGTGTGGGTTTTGCCTTGCTTCTCCTTGTTTGGAAAGAGGAAAGGAATTCCAGATCAATGTTTCAAAGTCAATTATTTGGGGAAAACACACAAAAAGAAGAAAGCTCCCCTACACACGTGGCCCACCAAGTATTTCTAAAAACCTGAGCAAATCTGGAATCCCTCTATCTAATATTTTAGATATCCGGGAAATGGAAAGCAGAGGATAGAAAGAGTGCTCTGGAGCAGTTTTCATCTGGTAGACAGAGAAAGTGAAATGAAAATTTTTCAAGGGTAAAGCCAGAGCTCACACTAATTTGCATTGAAATTAGTACTTTAACAAATGAGGAACTTGCACCAGTTGGTGTTCTTTCTTGAAGAGTACCCAGGAGTACCTAGAGTCTGACTCCCAAAATGTTTATAACACATTTGATGAATCATATGAAAAAAAAATTTATTGTTGAATTTTCTGACTAGTATAACGCTTCATTTAGGGATATAGCTTGGCAAAAATGCATCTGAGGACACAGCATGTAATTGTTATCATCTTCCAACTATTTCTGGGATTTGGCACCACTATTTCCTCAGCACTAAATTTGGAAATTGGAATGTCTGCATACATGCATCATCAACACTTAAGCCAAGACTCTTGGTATGTTGAATATTTTCCATTGGTACATACCTCATTCTTTGTATTTGTGAATCACTTTCCATTAAATTCCTACTACCGTCTTTTTAAACATGTTATTTTTCTTTTATAAATAAAATGTGTAATATATATATTATGATACAGACTTGTATAATATAGCAATACTATAAATATATCTCCAATGCAATTTATATATAAATTGGATTATTATTAAAGACCCTATGGAAAATTATACTTATTCAATTTATAGAATAGAAAATGTTTTCTTTAAGAATATGCAGAATATTCTGGTGTGTACATTGCCTTTATTAAATAATCTCACTATGTGATTTAGAATTCACACACATTTAAATAACTGTTTTTTAAATAGGATTTTAAAAAGACTAGGACTACACTATGTATGTATTTCTCTCTAATGAATGTTATATTTCTTGCCCTTTAATAAAAAGCAAAGCAGTGGAAACAAGAAAGATACCAGGTTCCTTTGTTGTGACAAGTGTTTAGGAATCATTATAGCTAATGTAACCTTATAATCCTAATTTGTTAGTTACATAAAATATTTAGCCTGTACATGGCCAAGGAATACCATTTGTTAAAATGTGCTTCCTAATAGATATGTGTACACTGAGCACAAGCCTTAGCTCCCTTTTTCAACATGTCTGAAACTTTCATTACTTTTATCCTTCCTCCGTTCTCCCAAGCTTGTGATAATGTGGAATTTCTCACACACTCTGTGTTCAACAGAGGGCTTGGCGAACTTCAACTTCTTGATTTAGGTCTAACACTTAATCATGACAAGTTCCCAGATGATGCAGCCCATTCACATCCCCACGAGGCCTAGTTTAAAACAGCGTGTTGATACGTCCAGAGTTCTCAGGGTGACCGAGGGCGAGTGTCCACCATGCTGCGAACAGCTGCGACAGGCCTCACAAGACCACAGAGGAAATTGATGCCATGTTGTTCAAAAATAATTACATATGCAAACCATTGTGTACACAGAAATTTTTTTCATTTAAAGCTATATTTTTGCTTTTCGTTCACATTTTTGCTATGTTGTTTTGTTTTCATATTTAAAGCATATGTGTCATTATCAGCAGGTTTGTTTTAAATTCCTTTTGCTTTCTAGAGTAGTAGTGTCAACTACAAAATCAAAAAGCAAAAATCAAAATCAAAAACAAAACAAAAATCAATAAACAACAAAACTACAAAAATCAAAACAAGCTCTAGAGAAACAGCAATTTTTGTGTTTGCGTCTTAAAACATTTATGACAATTGCTTTTAAAACAACAATACTAATGACCTTAGCAAAAATACTAAAAAGAGATGAAAGAAGTGAACACATAAAAAAATGCAAAGAACTTAGTAAAAGAAAAGAAGTTTTTTTTTTTTTTTTCTTTTTGTAAGGAAGATCAGCCCTGAGCTAACATCCGTGCTAATCCTCCTCTTTTTGCTGAGGAAGACCGGCTCTGAGCTAACATCTATTGCCAATCCTGCTCCTTTTTTTTTTCCCCCAAAGCCCCAGTAGATAGTTGTATGTCATAGTTGCACATCCTTCTAGTTGCTGTGCGAGCGACACGGCCTCAGCATGGCCGGAGAAGCGGTGCGACGGTGCGCGCCTGGAGGCCCAACCGGAGGCCCAACCGGGGCCGCTAGTAGCGGAGCATGCGCACTTAACCGCTAAGCCACGGGGCCGGCCCAAGAAGTTCTATTAAATCCTTACCATTATTTCTTTGAGAGAGCTTATGAGTAAGCTTTTTTCCTCACTGGGATGTCATATGTTAATTGCTCCTGTTTCATTCTTAATTTTATTCTTTATGGTAATTTTTTTCTGCTTAAATACAAAGTAGTTCAGATTATTATTTCTATGTAGGTTAAGTTATCAAATAAAGTTGAGAAAAGATAAAATGGTTTTATTCAGCCATTTAATGTCTGGCTTTTAAACGACCTCTTGTACATCTTTATTAATAAACAGAATAATGAGAAACCCAAGAAAAGCAAAAATAATCTGGTTGGTAATCTTACTTTTTCTGCAAGATGAGACTTGCATTCCTAACTTGTTTGTTTTTCAGGATACCAGACATTTTGACTATTTGGTCATCTGTTGCATATTCAAAGTAATTGTCACTCCTAAGTTTTTATACCATCCATAGATACAAAGAGCTATAAGCCTAAAAAGAATATCTGAGAGGGATTTTGGAAGGAATGTGCTGAGAAATTATCACTTTTTTCTAGTACTCAGCTCTCTAGATAGTCATGTTGATATTAAAAGCACCATGGTGTATAGCTATATTAGTGCTTGGGGGTACCCATCACGAAGATATGTATTTATAGATGTGTCTTCTGGGTGTTATGATGTATTTCAGGCATGTTTTCGCACCGTGACCCCATGTAATCACTGGCATGGACTAAAGAGATGGTCTTCGGATGACTAGGATGTACTGGTGGCAGACACAAAGCTAGAACTCCTATGATTCTAACAGCTATCAGAAAATTCTACAGTTTACTGATCACAGCACAAAGGAGACAGTAGAATATCTTCTTCAATACCACTTGGCTGACCTGAGAGTTCAAGGTCTTCTCTAGCAGATTTTTCAATGTTTTTGGAAGTAGTAGAAAGGTTATGCCCCTGGGCATTGGTGAGATATACGACGTGACATTTGTATGTGTTCCTATGCATGCATCTGTTGTTTGTGCATGTTTGTATGTTCATGTGTCTATGAGTGTGCACATGTGTGTTTATGTGTCTGGGTATGTGTGGTTGTGTATGTGTGTATGTATTAAGGAGAAGTTGAAGAATTAATACTAAAATACAAGTATTTTTAATTTAACATTAATTTCAAACACTGAAATAATGGAATGATTCATTCTGGACACTCATATGAGGAGAATGTGTTTGCATACATGATCTATGCAAATAGATATAATGTAGGAGATCATATAAAACATATGTTTAAAACATCTTTTATTGGAGATATTACAGACAGAATTCAAGCCTCTGCTGTATTTGTTATCTTTAACCATTGATATGCTAATTGTTCTTCAAGTAAATTTATCAATATGGTTATTTTTAATCTCTGGTGTTCAGATCATGGCACGAAAAGTTTCTCAAGAGATAGAAAATATGAGGAGTCTATATGTAAGTAAGCAATAAACTTTATGTCTAAGAAAAACTTTCCTTTCCTGTTGATAGTGCTTTAAATGAAAAATTTTTGCCATCAATAATAAATGTCTTGCTAATTGTCATAATGCTTTGATGAAAATTTCTATTAGACTATAAAAGTCAGTTGCTCTCAAAGTGTGGTCTGCATCAGGATCACTTTGGAACTTGTCAGAAACACAATCTCAGACCCCACCTCAGACCTCCTGATGGAGCCCAACAATCTGCAGGTGATTCTACTGTACGCTAAAGTTTGAGAACCACTGACGTATGGTGTAATATAACATGGCCCTGGGAAAGATACTTACATCATAAAAAATGCAAGCACCTGCTTTATATACAGGCAATAAGGAGAGCAAGACTTACAATGTTGAAAAAAAAAATACTTTAAGAATAGAGTGAATTATAGCGTTTATTTTTTTATACAAATAGTCAAACTATTATCCAGATTTAAATTAGTCACCTCTACGGTCTACTGTAATTTTTTCTGGACACAGACACATAATTTATTCGCTAACACCATCCTTTATCTTGTAATAATAACTTGAAAAGGATACTCATTTTTTAAAAAACATCTTCAATAAAACTTCCAAAGATATCCACATTTTTAGTACAAATGTAATTTAAGAATTCAGATGAGCTGCTGCATAAATGGTGCAAGTAGAGAAAATAGATGCCTTTTTTTTTTCTTTGCAGTTTCCCATGACTTATTGTGTGAGAGTGTGTTTAGGAAGTCAAAGAACAGATTTTTCTAGAATGTCACCTGTTTAATAAATATCTGTGTTCCACAACTTACTGCTTTCTGCTTCTTCCATTTTTGGTTTAAAAAGACTGATATATGTTATAAAGTAGAAAATTTCTCCTTTATGATGGCAAGATATTTTTCCTGTCTCAGTATTTGCAACCACCTAGTCAGAAATAGCATTTGACAATTCATCATACAGTATTTAATTCAAATTCTAAAAAAATGAAATGAGAACATTTCACTGGAACAATAACAAACTAATGAGAATTGATAGAAAAATCAATTTTTTTAAAGAAATGATTTGGTTCAGATAAGGGACAGCAATTCACAAGGGTGGATTGTGGCATAAAAGGTAAAATTTAGGAAGTGGGTAGACATTGAAGTATATCATAAAATTTGAAGAAAACTAGAATTCTCTGAAAAATGTGTCTCCCATTGTATGTCTTGGCATCTAAAGACTAATAGAAATCTTTCAAATGTTCGGTGTTTAAGATTTTTCTATTAAAATGCAAGCATATCTTGGGATTGCATGCCCAGTATCAACCAATATCATAACGATATTTACTAACAAAGAACTCGCGCTAATGGGCAAAAGAAAATGCTCAGGGAATGTGGGAAGTTGAGTGAGCAACAAGGAAAGGAAGGGAATTGCTGTAGAGAAAACATAGGACCCTCAGAAGTAAGCCACCTATTTCATCATTTCTTGAAGAAACTTGCAATATCATACCACACTAAAAATTTTTGGCATTTGATATACAGGATGCTGTATTGGACCCAAACTGAAAAGAGTGGTTTATAAAATACAGTTCTTGAACAATTTTTACCTTGTTTTTCAAAATGAAAAACATTTTGAAGGTCATCCTTTCCTCCCAGTCTGATTATTTATTTGACAAAAATCAGTTAATTTAGAGGAGAGCAAAGCTGTGTGTCAATGAATTGGTTGCAATCTCATCAGGCAATCAGACATGAGATCAACACAGCTGTTGGAATAGTAACAGCTGGGAAGATTCTAGTCAGAGGTCTGTCAGGAGCACAGGAGCAAAAAGTATTGTTGTCACATGGGGTCACACCAAAAAAGATTTATTAATATAGTCCTCCAAGAGATATTTAAAATCAGTGCCATGCTGTCAAAGGTTATAGTGCAGTTTAATAGTAATATGGGTAAGATTTTGGCTGTTCTTAAACTTCTTTCTTCAAAAGCAAATACTACTTTTTTTTAAAATTGGGCATATAAAATCTACTTTTGTTACTCTGAAGCAACAGATACCATATTGCATGTTAAGATTTTGTGTATAATATATTTATTTGCATACAGAAATATGTATTTCTATTATACATTTCATTACTTTATTTATAGAATATGTATATTAAGCATACAGCATATTCCAGGAAGATACATTAAATATGCACACAGTTCATGCTGCGGCGTGCACCCTTTTAAGAGAAGCATATTTAAGAGGCACGGTATTGTATATACATGCTGAAAATACACTTTGCACAATTCATCCAACTTTGGGTGCTTCCCTAATCTATTTGCAACACCAGTACTGTGGTTGTTGAAAGGGATCTTATCAAACTGGAGAAAAGGTAACTACCGATGAACTAAGTAGGAGAAAATAAAAGTAGATTGCATTTCTAAGTATATGTTGCCATCATTTTGAACTCCCACTTCCCCCAGTGTCAGATCTTCAGGGTCAAAAAAGCAGTGAAGGGACAAAGAGCTTGTGGGACCTCCAGCTTCCACATTCAGAAAGCTCATCCCACATGACTTATTATATTGGTGACTTTGTCCTCACACTTGGGAGCTAGGATTAAATTAAATAATGAACTTGTGAAAGGGCAATCATTTCTTTTTTTCAAGAAATGAACTGGCTTTTTCACATTCTTAATCTCCTCTTCTAATAAGACCACTCTGGGATATTTACATTATTGCTATGAGGAGAGAAGAAATTCTTGACAGATGTTCACCTTTTCAGTGAAAATAAGGAGATGAATCATATTGTCTCTGAAAGAGGCCCTTAATGTTTTTGAAAGGAAAAATGGCAGCTTCAATAAAAACTGACTGTATCAACTACAACCATTTTAACGGCCAACTACTGCAACCTCAATTGACTGGACTCTGTGGCAGTCATCATTGGACATTAAGATGGTGGAAACAATGTGCTATGTGCATGGTCTGGTGACTTTGGATACATAGATGTGTCCTGTGTTCCCAATATGTGAATTACAAATACACCAGACTCAATGGATGACAGTGTGTCTGATACATGGTTGGTGAGCATTACCTTTCTCAAACAGGTGAGCAATTTGCATTGACATTCTAATAGTGATACAGGATTATTTTCCCAATTATACAAAGCAAGCTCTAGAATCCCTTAAAATAGACCAGGGTTTCTCAAGTGTGGCACTATTCTGAGCCAAATAATTCTTAGTTGTGGGGGGCCATCCGGTGCATTGTGAACTGTTTAGTAGCATCTCTGGCCTCTATCCACTAGACGCCAAGAGCCCTCCCCCAAGTCGTGACAATCAAAAATGTCTTCACACATTGTTAAATGTCCCCTGGGGGGCAAAATCGTCCCTAGTTAACAGCCACTGAAATAGACAAATCCAGAAATAGTTAACGCAAACCTTTGAATATAGTCTCCATATTTTTTAAATCATCTACCATTTTCAGTACTCTTTCCTTTTTTTCTGATTCCAGTTGACAAAGCTTCCATGATGTGTCAGTCTATATGCAATTCCTTTCTTTAGTGCTTGACAGTTTCTCTTTCAATAAGGTTATGGTGGCTATGGCGAAGATCAAGAATAGAAGGAAGACAGGCAAGGATGTAATGGCAATGGAGAGTAAGAAGCAGTTTAATTCATGGTGATTTGGATTGTTAGAGCAGACAAAAAAAGACCCAAATCCAGAATCCTGAATCCTTGAGTCCAAAGAGTTCATCTCAACTGAAGCTGAATCTACATCATAATGGTACAACAAGTTAATAAGTGAAATATTCAGCCAGTCAATTGTTTTGTTTACAGGAAACCGAGTAGCCCATTGGTTTGATGTCCCTTCCACTCAATTGATTCGCTGATTTGAAAAATAATTTCAGATTTAAAATGTAAGTTTACACTGAAGTAATTGTAAAGTAATCTGTATGAACAGATGCTGTATGTTTATACAGAGAAGACTTGGGGGGGAACAACAAGTTAGTCAAACAAGAAATTATTTTTATATAGGATAAGTTCCATACAAACATTGCTGGCAATTTGCTTCTTACTGATTTTTTGCTGTTGTTTGCCTTGTGCTTTTTTTTAACTCTCAAGATTGAAACGCCATCAATAAGCCAAGTCACACAAAATAACTCTAATTAAACTGCTAAGGTCTAATACTGACAAATTCATCATGCAAATCCCATTGATATTACTGATCAAGATATCATAAAGCCCATAAATCTAAAATGCAAAATATGAAATTTGAAAAAGCTTTTATAAATTTGATTTCTATTAATTGGTCTATCTTTAGAAAATCTGATTGGAAGATTATAGCAAATATAATAAGAAAAAAGTTGAGGGATAAAAATAACTAGCTAAATGTGAATCGATATAATCATATATTTATTTGGGGTATCAAATAAAAAGTTTCTACATGGACAGGATTCTTTATAAAGCCACCATTTAGGTAATAGTTCCTGACACGACTATTTTATAGTCTAGAATTAGAGAAATGGTGAGAAGTGACACAGGTACAGCCACGTACATTCTTTTTTCAGATTCTGCTGAGTTTGCTTGGCTTTGGTTTAGTGATCCACTACATTTCTGTCACAAAGATTACTACATTTCTATCGATAGAATTTTGAAGTTAAAAATTTTAGAGAGAACTGACAATTTGAGAAATATGGAACATGCGGTTTTAGCAAATGTTTTTGAATTACTCTTTTTTTTTCCCCCTCTACTGGTCATAGGATAGTTATAAACAACCTGACTTGACTATAAATTGAATATCATCCTTTAGCAGGCATTGAAGAGAAGATTTTAATCTCTTGGGACTGACCCAGAAGTCACTGGTGCCAGGAGAGTACGTTAATCCTATTTAGGATTCCAGATGAATAAGGCAGCATCTTCTTCCTGCTGACAAAGGCCAGGAGTTCATGTTTTACAAGTTAGCATTTCATACATGGGTCAGGTAGATTCAGGTTGAAACAGAATGCCCTTTCAGCCTTCTATTTTCTTATCTCAAAATTCATCTGGCCTCAACTTTCTCCAACTAGAATGACCATTATTTAATTTGACAAAATCTCAATTTAAAAATTGACTTTGGCTTCTTAAGCAAGTTTATGTATTAGGTAGACTATTCTATTAAAATAGGAGGCTAGTTAGGATAAAACCAGATTGGTGAAAACATTTCACATAGAGGACCATAAGTGAACTAAATCCTTATAGGCTTTTATACCCCCAAAGAATGCAAAAAACACAGTGGGCAGGGGTGAAATGCCCATTTTCATGGCTGTCTCTGGCTGTATTTAGTGAAAGTCCTGCAGATTCTGCCCTTACACAAGGTAAAACAGGGCAGTACAAAAACCAATGCCATAACGAGAAAAATAATAATGTGATCTAGTCAGGTTTTTTGTTTGTTTTCTTTCTTTCTATAGTGGGAAAAGGGGAAGGTAAAAAAATAAGCATTTATTATGTTGCATTTTTCCAAATAAAATCATAACAAAAGAATAATATATGCTTAACACTCTGGAGACCATTTCCACATCCTTTTTTGATTTTCTTCCTTCACTTCCTCAGTGTATGTCTATTTCTTTCTGTTTAAGTGTGCATGTTAACTTGTAATTGTGGCATTTCATCCTCATATGGACACACGGGAAATAAAAAAAATGAAAAAAATGGAGCGAGGTTATTAATCTTATTGTGCAGAGATAAAATTGTAGATTCAAAAGCCCTTCTTCAAGAGCGTACGAGAAAGCGTAGACCGTTCCTTAAATCCACAAGTCCAACACATCTCTTTCACGGCCTCATTGCTCCTAAACTGACAGGGTTTATAAGGTGCAAGTTTCTCAAACTGGAGCATAGGCACCGTAAGAGTGTCACTGTTGGGCTCCTTAATTGCACATTCCATAATAAGACTATAAAGTGCAATGGCAGAGATTTTAAAACTAGGAGCTCTTTTATCCCTTTTCTTCTTCCCAAGCTCCCCTTGATCACCTTCCATCTTTACAAGGATGTTTTACCTTGTAGCGCCTATGTTCTTGTAATGACACATGAGAAGGTGTTTAAAGGTCTTCTTGAAGGTGGCATTACAAAGTGCATAACACGCGGGGTTGATAGTGCTGTTGATGTAACAGAGCCAATAACCAATTGTCCACACTGTGTTGGGGATGCAAGGTGCACAGAAGGTGTTAATGAGCACCATGACATTGTATGGGGCCCAAGTGATGATGAAAGCCAACAGAATAGCCAAGATCGTCCTGGTCACTTTCTTTTCCCGGGAAGGAGGAGGCTTCCTTTTTGCAGGCTGCTTAGTCATTTTCACAATCTTTCGAGCTACGATGTTTTGTTTTTCATCTCCATTTTGACCTGAAGAACCAACTAGCTCCACGGTGGTATTAGTTGGGGTACATGAGTCACCTTTTTGGGTCTTGGTGACAATTTTGATGCATGTTTGCTTAGAGTTCTCATCTTTGGAATGGCCCAAGGAAGTGGAAACTGTGTTTTCATCCTGGGTTATTTCATCATCTCTCATATTAGAGGCGACAGCACTGACTGAGGTGGAATCATTGGAGCTCTCTTTCTCCTCCCCCTGGACACAGTTTTCAGTCACAGCATCTCTGGGGGCTTTGCCATTCTGGATTTTGTTGTGCTCCAGGGCATCATCACTGCCGGGCATGTTGTTGTTGTTTGGCTTCACTATCCTTCCTTGTATCAGACTTGGAGAAACTGGATGTTGGTTGGCCACAGGCTCCTTCTTGTCTTTCTTTATCCTGCTCTTGCTGGCTCGGGATATATGCCAG
Source organism: Diceros bicornis minor (assembly GCF_020826845.1). Classification (NCBI taxonomy): domain Eukaryota; kingdom Metazoa; phylum Chordata; class Mammalia; order Perissodactyla; family Rhinocerotidae; genus Diceros; species Diceros bicornis. The sequence continues at coordinate 85,270,535 of NC_080742.1, read as the reverse complement.
TATAACACAGTCATGATGATCACAGGCAAATAGAAGGCTGCAATGGCTGTACCAAAAGTGACAGCAGCGTTGGAAAAAAACTGAATGTAGCATTCCCCATCCTCCACAGTTCTCACCCCTACAATGAACTGCCAGAAGAGAATGGCCGGAGCCCAGAGGATGAAGGAGAGGACCCAGGCAGCTGCAATCATCATACCTGCCATTTTCGTGGTCCGCTTGACTGGGTAGGTGAGCGGTTTCGTGACACAGAAGTACCTGTCAAAGCTGATGATGAGCAGATTCATCACTGAGGCATTGCTGACCACATAGTCCAGGGCTAGCCAAAGGTCACACACCACAGGTCCCAAAGGCCAGTAGCCAATCACAGTGTAGAGGGTATACAAGTTCATGGAGAAAACACCAATGATGAGGTCAGCACAGGCCAAGCTGAACAAAAAGTAATTGTTGACGGTCTGGAGGTGGCGGTTGACTTTAATGGAGACCATGACCAGGATGTTCCCAATAATGGTCACCAAACTGAGGGATCCAGCCACAAGGACAATAAACACCACTTCAAATGTCTTATAAGGACTGGTCAGAGCCAGGCCATTGTTAGAGGAGTTTGTTGAGTTATTCATTTTGTGTTCTCTAATCGGGAGCCAAGAAGACAAATACACATTTAAACCTGCAAGGAAATAGAAGAAAATTAACAAATATAATAGAAACATTGCTTTAAAATGTATCAGATTTTTTCCTTTTGAACTACATTTTTTCTCCAAAATCTTCCTTCCTTCCCCTACATGTTTACTGTGCCTACCTGCCCCAGTTCTCCACATAAAAGGCAAAAGCTTCAAATGGAGGATTCAAAAGATCCTTTCAGGCCAGCAATATATTTGAAGTCTGATAACATTCTGAATGTGTCCATACCTAGACATGAATATATCTGTCTGTCTGTCTATCTATCTATCTATCTATCTATCTATCTATCTATCTGTCATCAATCAGTTAAACTGAGTATAATATTGGTGAATTGAACTAAATAAACCAAAATTATAAAGGAAATTTTCTGAGCATCAAGAGGTTCTGGTACAGACATAAAAATTAATAAACCAATGGGAAGATAAAATTATGAAAGAAAATATAAAACTTATTATATTGAATGTGTGACTTTTATAGTCAATAGCACCTTTCCACCTGGTAGCTCTAAGTGTTTTCCATAATGATACTGAAAATGATAATAATAAAGATAAGATAATAATACTTTATTAGCCAATACACTCCCCCCAATGACTATTATTTTTCTCTGATCTCTGTTTTATGCTTGTAGTAAGTGTCACATGGTTAGCACTTCCAATATTCCATATCCTGCAAAAGAAGTTACTTATTAAATACATATTGATGTGATTATGTAAATTTTATGAATGTTTTATTTTTCAAATCACTGCCAAGTCTATTATGTTACTCCTCTTCCTGCCAAATCTTTGGTACAGTCAGGCTAGGATTTATATTTGTTTGGCAGAAGATGGAACTGAAGCCCAGAAAGATTAAATAACTTATATAAGGTCACATATCAAGTCAATGACAGATATAAGACCACGAACCTTAGTTTGTTCAATCATTCACTCATTCACTTTGTCCTCATATACCTATCAAGCAATGTCTCTATATTAGGCATTGTGATGTAGGCTGCGTATTTGGTGATGATTAAGATAATGTCCCTGCCTATGAGAGGCATATGCTCTGGTGGCAGCAATGGGTGGGTAAAGAAGCAATTATTAAACCTGAGTGTACTTTCTGCTGCCCAACTCTGTTGTATTTAAGTAAAAACATAGTCAGCATCTTTCAGATAATAACACTGAAGTCAGGCGACAATTGAGAGATCTTTCATAAAGGACATAGGAAAGAAAGTTAAGAGTTCATCAAAGGAGCTGTGACATATTTCTGGAGATACAGCATCTGTAGGAAAAACAAATTGACAAAATCGATGTGAGTTGTGTGAATCAGAAAGTAAGCATCGTTGAGAAGTTATTTATTGGGCATTTCAAAATTCAGAAATGTCTATTCATTTAAGTGCCACTAATTACAAAGAGATACAGATGGGGCAGTGGTCTTCCCTTGAAATCCATGTAGAAAATAATTTGCTAAGCACCTTCATAGTATAAATAGCATTTAAACAAATAGGTTGTTCTGCTTAGAAAGCAAGTTATCTTTAAGAATTTTTTAAAAAACAATATCTTAGGAGGGGATTGGCCTTAATAAATAGGACCCAAAACTCAGAATCCATAAAGAAAATATATGTAAGTACTACATAATTATTTGAAATTTTTGCGCAGAAAAAATAAAAGTAAAAATAAAAATTGGGGGGGGTCAGCACCATGGCATAGTGGTTAAGTGCGCATGTGGGGTAGCCCGGGGTTCAGATCCCGGGCACGCACTGACGCATGGCTTGTCAAGCCATGCTGTGGTGGCGTCCCATATAAAGTACAGGAAGATGGGCACGGATGTTAGCCCAGGGCCAGTCTTCCTCAGCGAAAAGAGGAGGATTGGAGATAGGTGTTAGCTCAGGGCTAATCTTCCTCACACACACACACAAAAATAAATAAAATAAAAAAATAAATAAAAATTTGGAAACAATATTTGTAAAGCACGTGATAGAAAGTTACCTAATTTCCTTAATATAAAAGAGTTTTGAAAAGAAATAAGGAAAGATGAAAAGACTAACAGTCTAAAGCATTGATAAATTAGTTAGATAAAAGACAAATTAAATGTTAATAACTTTAAACATATGAAAAGTATTCAACCTCCCAATTTAAAAATGCAAACACTTTGCCATTAGTGGAGATAGGTATAGGAGATGGTTCAGCCATTCCATGACCCAGCATCCTGGCCCTAAGTCATCATCCTAAGGCATCTTAAGACAATCCAAGTCACCCAAAGATGATTGTTAACCTAGATTGAGGAAAAAATGCAAACACAAGCAATGGAAACCATTTGTCCGTTCACAGTGTGAAAGTTGTTGGACATTATTGGTTGGACTGTTGGGGTAACCTCCTTGGAGGGCAATTTATATCTATAAAAATTTATATACATTTATAAAGATTTGAAATGAAGAAACGCTTGACTTAGGGATACTACACATAGGAATTTATATCTCAGCTATAGTTATAAAAATGTGCAAAGAGGTTTACTCAAGGATGTTTATTCAGAAATGTTATAGCAAAACATAAAACCCTAGAAATATTAAAAGAATTCATTGACAGAAGATTGATTAAATATATTATAAAATACTGTTACAATGGAATAGTATGCAGCTGTTAAAAGAAAGAGGTAGATAAATGTGTTCTGGCATTGTTGTGGAAAGTTATATAGTTAGAAGATGATATGATCAAAGCACGACATAAATATAAGAGAATATAGTTCCATTTATTTAGAAAGATGATTATATATATACGTTAATCTGTAGGTCATGAGGAAACGTTGAAGAGTTTAATCAGGGGAATGATGTTAATGGTATGCAACTCACCATCTAGCCTTCCAAAATTATACATGAAGTGTCAGTTACCGGGCCAAGAAGAAGGGGCTTAAAAAGGGTCATTTATTTTTAACATTATGTGCTTAGGATACCATTTAATTCTTTCATTATGAACATATCCTTTTACAATGAAACAAAATGCAGATTCCCAGGCTCACTCCAGACCTCTTGATTTAGAATCCATAAGCCATATTAGGAAACCCTTCTAAAGCCTCTCTTCTCTTATGTGTCTTAAAATTTGGTCCATTATGTATTGTCTCACCCTTGTACACCACAACCTATCTCTGTCGGCTTGGTCCTCATCCATCTCGTAAACATCCCCAGTGTCTCTTGTGTATTAAATTTAGAAGGAAACATTTTCTTCAATATTAAATTCCTCACCAGGTATTACGAGGATCTTGGTTTTATTAAAGCATAGCACGACAGATTTACACATAAGGCTGGAGAGATATATAGAAGCAGAGGTCTCATCGTAATGTCCTTATGGAAGACACAGGGAGTTTACTTTAGTCCGTAAGTCATAGAGAAACATTGAAGAGTTTCATCAGGAGAGTAATTTTGATGGAATAGAACTTGCCATATTTCCTTCCAAAATTCTCCATATCCTGTTTTACCCATATTACCAACACTTAAGTGTTCAAGTTAAAATTCTGAGCCATCTCCTGGCCTCTTGCCTCTCCCATGCTTCCTGCAGCCAGTGGGAAACCATGACCTGTCAATGCGACCTCTTAAGTATCTTTTGAATTTATGCCTTGCTCCCATTTTTTACTGTCTTTTTTTTTTCCTTTATGTGAGGCCCTACCTCCTTATATCCTTGACATAATTAAGTCCTTTATAAAATTTTTAATCTTGCCCCCTTGCATCTTTCCAGAAGCATCTCAGACACTTGCCTAAATATCCCACATTTAAGGCAATTACCTGCAGTTCTCCAAACACATCATTGTGTTTTATGACTTTATGCCATTTTACATTCTTGTCTCCTACTTAAAGCACCTCCCTCATATCCCCTCATCCTTACATCCTCACATTTCTCACTTGGGGCCTCCTACTTAACCTTCAGCATCATCAACTCTAAGAAGCCCTTTTGATAGCTCTTGGCCTAGCCGGATTTTTCTCATCTCTGCTTCCATAGCATGCCCCATGTCATTTTATTCTGTTCTGTTGTTCTTATTTGCCTGTCTGAGTTAGAGTTTTTTGAAAGTCAAATGGAAAGCTGAGTTAATCACATTCCTCAGACTATAACCAACATCCTCACCAGTCTCTGCAAGCTCCCTCTCTTACTTTTATTTTATGAATATTTTCCTTCTTTTCATTTCTAATTCTCACATCCTGTTATCCCTTCTGTCCTTTAGAACTTGCTTGAATTGCTTAGACTATTTCTTTGGTTAGATATGCAACTCTGGAAAATGGAAGATTTTTCTTTTCTAATGATCTTAATTTACTAAATGATACTCTTCTAGCTTTTGTTCTGTTTCTTTTTACTTTTCACTCAATATCATATTTTAATGTTGCTTTAGCTATTTCAAATGTATTGCTTCTAATTCCATAGTAAGCAAATCATGACATTTTTCCTTATACATTTCTCTAGTGATGGGCGTGCAGGTTGCCTCAAACTGCTTGAGGTGCTGACATTAAAACTTCTATATAGTATCATGGACTTGAATATGAATTTCCCTATCATACATGCCCAGGGGTGGGACCACTGGACCAAGGTATGGATGTAAGCCTTCTTCTGAATCCTGCCATGTTGTTCTCCTGGATGGAGATCCTCCTGTGCAGATCCTACTGTGATCAGGTAAGTCCTGTTTCTCAATAACCATTAAACAATTCGTATTACGCAACTTCCTAAGATTTGACAATCTGAGGGAGGCAAAGTGTAGCTTTTTGTTTTAATTTGTATTTCTTTGATTACTAGAGATGCTGAGCACTTTTTTCATATAGTTAGTAGCCTGTCAGGTTTCTATTTTCAGATCCCCTGTTCATACCATTGACCCATAGGACACTGATTGATACACCTATCTATGTATTTTCCTCCTTCCTTAGAAAAACAGTGAATTTTGACTTAGTCTTTATAGCTCTACTGTCCAGCTCACTGCCTCAAATATAACTGATGCTCAAAAAATGTTTATTGAATCAATACAGGATCAACAATTAATATTATTAATTCAATCTCTATTTACCTAATCAGTGGAATTGTTTCAATAGCACTCCTCTTTAATAGCACTTTTTTTGGTCATCATACAGTTGTTTATTCATGTAATTTAGTTGAACAAAATGATTTCATTAATCCAATCATTCTTCCAAAGATTCCTTGTTAGCTAAGGTAACTGTAAGATCAGTATTCTGACTTGCTTGTCTATTCATTAAGTTTCATGAAATGTTCATTTTAATAAATTTTGATTGAAAAATACCAAACATTTATTTTCTGAGTGTCCTGTTTGACACTTCAATTTATTCTTCACATTGATTTCAATAAAACATAGGACTATATTTATTTTAGTTTTATAAGGCTTTTGGTGACTTCCTCTGGAGAATAATGTGTAAATATAACACTTACATTAAAAAATAAACTAGTTTGATCTCTTATTTTATAGATTAAGAAACTGTAAGAGTAAGTAACTGATTTGTCCATGGTCATCTGGTTCTTGCCATATAACTTATGCTAATAATAATAACTGTTATTATTCTAAAACTTTACAACAACACAGAGCAGCACGATTCTCACTCCACCTCTTTCATATTATTTAACTTGTTTTCTTCCTTCTTCTTGTTTACCATGACCAGGCATTACATTATCAACTAAAAAGAAATAACTAAAAGAAAACACAATCTTAGGACTCTCAAACATATGTTATCTCACTTAATATTAACAATTCTATAAAATATACAGAACAGGTCCTGTCATCTCCTTTATCTGAGAAGGAAGCTGAGGGTATAAGAGGAGATTAAGCGAGTTGTCCTTGGTTTCAAGGCTAGCGAGTAAATATCTGCAACTAAAACCAACGTCCTTACCTTTTGGTTAGGCACTCTTTCTCTCCTTTCCCCATTTGAGAATCATACTTTATCCAATAATATGTGAAATTTTTAAGTATTTGTATGACGATGAACTATACTCAGAGGTTGCGAGCTAAGACACATTCCATTTTGGGGGACCTGGAATTCTTACCCAGGTAGAACACAGTAAATTTATATTATGTTAACATACTTAGTTGCTATTGTATCCTCTAAATTTTTAGTTACAATATTTGCTAGTTTATACTAAAGTTATACAACACAACATCTCACTTAGAAGCAAGCACAAGGATTTGAAGGATGACATTCCTTTCTCTCCATGTGGTGCACAAGCTATGTAAGGACTGTTCCTCTTCTATTACAGAAAACAGCTTCCTTTCATCAGTCTCTTGTCACCTCTGCTGTTTACATTTCTTTAAAAGTTTTTACTTCTGATGTGGCATCATAGGATTTTATTAAAGCAATAATTGTTACATCATTGATGAAATAACATGATCACAACAGACTAAACAATGAAAATGACCTTCAAAGAACTCAACGTCTTAATGTGGCAAGTGTATAGTAATCCATTTGGTATTTTACAACCTTAGTTTAAGACTAAGTCCTGAAAGTACTATGGAAACTTATGAGAAAAAATTTTTCTGCCCTTAGTTTCTTTACTACGTGAGTCCCTATAAGGAGCAGTGAGGAATGTATCATGGTTTAGTATTACCCTTGCAAAGTTGTGGGTGCTAATCTCTGCTCGTAATTGTTAGCTGTGAGTCTGATCATGTCACTTAACTTCCATGCAGCTTAATTTTCTTTTTTCTCAAAAAGGAATAATAATAACCCTATTTTTCTTTTAGAATTGTGGTAAGAATCAAAGTGAGATCATGTCTCTGAACCATGATCTGTAAATGTTAAGCATTAAATAAATGCTATGAATACACACATTTGTTAAATGGGTATAAATTAATCACCTTTCTCAATAGTTAACAGAAAATTGTGTGTGTGTGTGTGTGTGTGTGTGTGTGTGTGTGTATGAAACAGACTAAGAGCGTGGGGTGTAGTGGTACTGGTAATACTAAATTATCATTATCAATGATATTAAGTTATCAATAATATTAAATCATCAGTGATAATAATATTGATAATGATTAACATGTTTTGAGCATGATTACTCTTCACAGCAACTCCTGAGGTGATTATATATTATTATATGCTTTTCTATGAATGTTGAACTAAAGATCAAAGAATTAAGTTATTTGAGACTCAAACCCAGAGTGCCTGACTCCAGACTGCTATAGATATTTATCATTTGTCTGAGGAACAGTCTTACCTAGCAGCAAATGTATTCTTCCAAAATTTACCCCTTTGACCTGCCATGATTATCCCCCAGGCCCCAACTTTAAGTTGGGTGCTTGGTTTAGATAACAGAGGATCATTGTTTCCAGGCCAATATTGTGACTTTGGCCAGCAGATGTTCAAAGTAAGATATAGAGTTAGTAAGCGAGGTTCTGCACATGAAAATATGTGACATATAAGATTCAAAACTTTTTCCTAAATATGTGAACTGATATATAACCTCTCACAAAAGTATTCACATCAGTTACATAGAAGTTTTGACATTGACAGTAACTGATTTTTCTGAACTGTTACAGAGAGAATGATAATTAAAATGATTTCTTAAAAATAACTTCTGGGGGCTGGCCCAGTGGTGTAGTGCTTAAGTTCGGCATGCTCTGCCTTAGTGGCCCGGGTTTGTGGGTTTGGGTCCCTGGCATGGACCTACATCCTTTGTCAAGCCATGCTGTGGCAGAGACCCACATACAAAATAGAGGAGGATAGGCATGGATGTTAGCTCAAGGCCAATCCTCCTCAAGGAAAAAGAGGACGATTGGCAATAAGTGTTAGCTCAGGGCCAATCTTCCTCACGAAAAAAAATAAATTAAATTAAATTAAATTAAATAAATAAAATAAAATAACTTCTGATATATATTTAGATACACAGTGGAAACTAAATAAAATAAACAAGATTTTCTCCACGTTCTGTCCAAGTCAGACAGGATGTCTGATATATAATGATCGTTTTCATAGGTGCATGCATAATGTAACAAGCTGATAATAAATTTATAAGTGCTAGAATTTTTTGCACATTATTTTATTTAATTCTCACAATATTCTGAGAACAATAATCATCTTTTCCCATTTTACAGATGACAGTGATCAGAGAGCCAGCAGGTACTAGACCATGATTCAAATTTAGGTATCTGACTCCCAGGTTCATGTTCTTTCCACTATGCCACACGGTGAAACAAAACCTGATTTACTAAAAAAGTTTTCTAGAAGAATAAGAAAAGTCAGGGAAAAAGGAGTCCATGATGGATAACAACTGGAATCCAGAGAAAGAAGATATGTAATTGCATAAAAAACTTTCAAAACAAGAAATCAAGAGGAATTCACATGAACTTGAATTGACAGTTGTTTATATTTATTTAACTTTTGTTTTTAAGATGTAATCTTTGTGTATATACTTTTTATAGATTTCTAATTTCTGCTGCTATTTGAACACTTTACCAAAAATGGCAGTGTTCTGGGTTTTCTTTGTCTGTCTCCTTCAGACATACGATGTCTAAGAAGCAGCCTAATGGTTGAGCAAACACTGAGGATAATATCATCAGCCTCGCCAATGTTGCCTGAGAGTCCCTCAACTGATAGAGTAATAAGCCCACGTTACCTTTTTAGATGTATACGTAAGGGTTAAACACCATAGCCTGTCCTGAGACAACTAAAAGTTTACTTCAACAGTATTATGCCTAGATAGCTAGAAACATGAAAAATATAAGAATGATAACAGTAAAATATGAGACTATCATTAGAAACAAGACTATGCCTACTGAGGAACTAGCAGATGATAGTCTAGGAGACTTACCCATCATCTCTTCTCTGCCTTCAGAATGAGACGTGGTAATTCGACACTGTGTTTTCATCAATTACAAAGCACATGAAGATGATTTTTCGAAAATTGTATATATTATATTTATAAATAAATATGATAATTTATTTATAAATTTATTAGCATAATTTATTTATTTATAAATTTATCATAAATCTTTATTTATAAATATAATATATAGTATAATAATCTGATCAATGAGATTCTAACTGTAAAATTTCCTTCACATGAAAGAGATGACCATTGGGGTATATAGTTTATATTCTGTTTTAGGTCTTCTAAATATTAAGTTAATCTTGCTAATTTCTGAACAGCATTGGTATAGGTATTTAATAGGCTTTGATATTGCTTGTCCATCAATGATCAATCACTCCTGTCATCAGTGATGCTGGAGAGAAAAAGAAAGAAAGAAAAGAGAATTGGGGAGAGACTTTGTAAGGAGGTCTTGGGGAACAAAGTCCCCTTTCTCTAAAGAAAGGTTTCCGTGTACTCAGTTTTGACTTTGATGCAGTAGATAACATAGTTTGCTTATATGATGATGACCCTTGTAAATCTTGAATGTCTTTCAATTTTACTTACAGGGAAAGGGGAGTTCTAGCCTGGGGCTCATGAGACAGTGCAGCCCTGATAACTGACAATATTGACATTCCACACTTGATACTTTAACAGCATCAGGCAGAAATGGAGTAAATTTCCTCCTTTTTTTCTTTAATCAGGTTTTTTTTTGAGCCAAGCACCACATTATGAGTCAGTATACATATCCAGAGCTTTTTCACGAGCTCCTGAATCTCACTATACGAGCAGCTATGGTGTGGGTGGTGGCCACAGGGAGCAGTGGGGCTCCTGCTAGGAAACCAGGGCTTTTTCTGTTTCTTTCTTCATTCTAAAACATCTTATTGAATTTCTACTATAAACTGATCTTCATATTCCTTCAAGGGTGGTGGAAGATGGTAGTGAAGGAGGAATGAGTGACCAAACAAAATAGAACTCATTCTTGTCCACAAGGAGCTTATAATGCAGGGGAGACAAAAATTGCTGATGAAATTTCCAGCTACCTAAAACAACGGGGCCAATATAATGACAAGCACCAAGGCTAAGAATCCATGGAGGAAGGCTGGTTGGATTGGGGTGAAATAAATATAGAAGGCTTCCTGGAAACCTTTCCTAATATATCTCTCTTCTCTTCTCTTTCTCTTTTTCTCTTTCCTCTCACCATTTGCTTCTGCGTGACATTTTTGTATTTTTTTTTATTCTGTTCTCAAGATTCTGCATTATATTATATCTCTCAGGAAGGTGCAACATACTGACGGTGGATGTCCACTCCAGTGCATTGAATTTGACAAACTGTAGGTTCAGAAACACAGAATAGACTTAGCAATTGACTCAACTACACTGAGTTTTTAATTATATCTGAAAAGATGTGTTGAAGTTATTCTGGAAGCAAGTAGTTTTTCTTTTTCTTTTTTTTTTTTTTTAATTTAGGAAATTGCTGCACAGTACTACAGACTTTACTAGATATGCATTGTGTAAAATGTTTGAAAAAAGAAAGCCATACTTAAAACAGATTGCATTTATCAAGCCATACCCTTAAGGTTTGTGCACTTTACTGTATGTAAGTTGTACTTTTGTAAAAAAGAAAAAATGTAAAAGCAAATGGTAGAAGATTCAAAGTAGCTGAAACAGCAATTTTATCCCCACATTGGTAACAAACATAAGAGAATTCATGAATTTTTCCAATGTGAGAACCTTAAAGAATTTCCAAGCCCTTATTACGAAGTAAACATGTTGGCAGTTTTGGCTGCCTGTCAAATGCGATACTATTCTTAGTGACTCTGGACAAACTTCCGCTCCACGTTCACCAAGCTCTCTCTTCCCTTCTTCAAAACACACCCTGAACACCACTTTTGTTGTTAGTGCCATCGAGTGGATTCCAACTCCTACTGACACTGTTTACAGGGTTCGGAAGTGGGTGGCCAGGTCCTTCTTCCTAGTTTGTCTTAGTCTGAGAGCTCAGCTGAAACCCTGTCCACCATGAGTCCACCATGGGTGACCCTGCTGATATTTGAAATACTGGTGGCATAGCTTTCAGCATCATAGTAACACGCAGCCACCACAGTATGATAACCCACAGATGGGTGGTGTGGTTCCGAGTGGGAATGAACTCGGGCCACGGCAGTGAGAGCGCCGAATCTTAACCACTTGACCCCCGGGGATGGCTTAAACACCACTTACTCGAGAAAAATTTCATGACTAAAATGGAAAGAGGCCTAAAAATTATTTAACAAATACCCCTGTCCTTGACTCTATGTCTGTGGCACCTTTAGTTATTTTTCCACACAATATACATCTTGCCAAAAAGGAAAAGAGGTTTGTACAATTATAAACAAAACAGAAGATGGAACAAACCATTCTTTTGACTTTAAAAATAAATTTCCATCGGAGTAAGCACTGCGGCATTCTTCCCTTTCTGTACCAGGAATTTGACAGAACTTCAATATTGATGAGGAACACAATTTAGTCAATGGTGCTGACTAAACAGTGCACACTAGACCAAACAGCCATAAAAGTGGAGGAAGCCCTCTGTCTAAAGGTGCTTGTGCTCTCACAAGGAAGAAGAGAGAGGAAAACAGAAGCAATCCTCTGAGCGCTACTGACAGTTGTATATGATTAGACAGCTGTATCTGAATCAATGCCTGTGCCTTTCTTACCATCTTGCGAAGTTGGAAATTTATATAGTCAGCTTTTTTTAAATTTTGTTTTGTTTTTTTTCCTAGAGTTGGCAGGCTGCTGGTTTAATAACTCTAAATTAGTTAATTCATTGCTTTGAATTAAACATGTGAATCAAATTTGCAGAGAGATTGAGGCTTGTTATGACTCTGATAGAAAATTCTAGAATGAAAGCTGTTGTTCTAGAGAAGCTGAGCAATTCCAAACAATGCATCCCCTTAGGGATCCTTTTCAATGGTGCACGTGCCTTCCATTGGAAGCTGAGACAGAGGACAAGGCGACATGCAACTTTGGGTAGCAGATCAAGGACAGCTTTGAATAGAGGAATGAAAATCAGTTTAGGCTCAGAGACAGGCTAAAACAGAGTAAGTTAATATTTTTCCTCTGAAAAGTAGACTGGAATAGTTCAGAATAAACGAGATGAGAAGTTGTGAAAAATTAGGAGGTGCACATAAAAGTAAAATTTCTTCTTCTAAATATAAAGAAAATACAAATTAGGATAATATGCCTTACAACCGGTAAGTAGAGAAAAGGACACTTAGTTGTACTTAGGAATCCATATTTACTTTAAACATGGCTCTACTTAAGGTTGCATTGCTTATGGAGAGAAAGGAAAAGTTAATCACTTCATGAACACCTCTCTTTTCCTAAAAACACACATATGAAAAGTAAAGGTAAGCGGATTGTGTTTTATAGACACAATTCTCTTGGTTATCACTTATTAAAATAAATGCACTCATAAATATAAGCTTAACAGACACCATCATTCTTCCGGTAGCAATGTCTAGAATGCAGGTCTCGAGTCTAAAGAAACTAATTCACCTGCTTAAGGGTGCATCTTGTGTCCTTTAACTTTTCAATGAAAGGAGTGACACAGGCCTCATATACTTATGATTCATATCAGATTCAATGAAGCTATAAATATAAAATAGTAATGAAGTGTAGAGAGTAATGGGCAGCCACTATTTTTATTGTTTCCAATCGAAAAACAAAATTATTGTTTCCCCAGAGGCTGATTGCAGCCTATTTCTAGAACTGAGCAAAATGACCACAGTGTTATACCACTAAAATGTGAAAAACGAGAGCAGGGAGAAGATTAAAGTCTTTACTAAATGATCTAATGGCAATTGAGATGAGGAAACATAACAAGCTGCATCAACTCAGCAAAGATTTTTGTATCTAAAGCACTAATTTAGAGCTAAAATAAAGCAAGCTGGTCAGAGAGAATGAAGAGCTTTCTGTGGTAAGTCAGGACAGTCAAATCTCCTATCTGCTTGAAATAAAATCACTTTCTTGGTGATAACCACAGGGGAATCACAACATAATTTAATATATGTAATATATGTAATAAATGTCCTCACAGGCTGTCCCAAACCCTCACTTCCTCCACTGCCTCTCAATACTATTAGTTCAAGTTTATTTAAATATTTGCATACCCCAACTGCTCCTCACCTTCAGACTGTCCACACACTCGAAAAATCAGATCTCATTCAGACTGAGCTAGAATGACACACCCTAATCTTGACCTTTCCCCAGGAGGCAGGTTCCATGTTCACTGAGCCCAGTGTGAAAGCTGTGACAAAAATGACACTTTCCTTCTGGAACTATACCATCTTGGCTAGTAAATATCCCCAGTGCAATTTATGTGCCTTCATCTCCACCATGTCATCTAGTAAAAGTAGCTAAACTTTGAGCAGTTCAACTATCGAAGCACTTAAATACAATTTCTGTACCTAATTAATGCATGAGAAAGGAAGATCTTCAAATAGGTAGACTGGAAATGGATTGGGACCTGTGCACAAATTTGCTAGGCAGGATGTTTTTTCCTTCAAGCACAATTGTACCATCACCTAGCAATTTTAGTTTATGTTGTCTCCTGGGACAGGAATATTCATAGCTGGACCTCTAAGAGAACATGTTAGAGTAGGATTCTGTGAATAATTAACTAATCCCCCAAACGTTGCAACATTAAATGAAAAAGGAAGCTAAGAGAATTTGCTCTGGATTCCTTCACCTAACTATCGTGCGTGCAAGTATCTGCCAAGAGTGTTAGCTGAGGAAGAAGGGGTAATAACACATTGGAGAAAAAAGGAAAGAAATAATGTCTCTGCTCTTAAAAAGGTCTAAGTCCAAGGAAAGTCTTAATAGTCTAGGGAAAATTTCTCTCACGAAGTATCACTTCCTGTTGAGAGAGAGAGCAGCAAAGGCCCCTGGGGCCTGGATATCCTTCTAAGAGACACACCAGCAGAAGGCTGGCGTGCTTGCTATATAAGGATGGTCGGTCTAAGTCTTCTTTCTGTAACTTTTATACACAGATAACTATGACGGGTCCGTGGATGCGGTAGCCAAAACTCTGGAGTCAAACCTGAGACTTTAGCCTATCTTTGCTATTTTCTGGTTGTGTGAACATAAGTCTGTTGACCCCCTTTCCAATCTGAAAAATATGGAAAATAAAATTTACCATTCAGAATTTTAAAAAATATATACATAATACACTAGGCTCCTATCAGGTGTTCATTAAGTAGTCACTATTGTTAAGTTCATTAAAATTTAACAAGGGGTTCTAACCAACAAATACAGCATTAAAGGAAAAAAGGAAGAAAGAAAGAAAGGAGAATGAAGTATGCCCTCTGTATTTATCCCCCCAAAATAAGAAAGTAATTTAAAGCTACCTTTATATTATCTGAGTCTATTCTACGCCTCTTTTATTACTTGCTTCCATTCATCTTAAGGACTTGGGAAATTCATGATCATTCTACGGTATCTTGATTTTTACACTGAGATGGTAAGAATCTTCAATCTAAACTTCAAGAAATGTCAATCTAAAAATTAGTAACTAATTCTCTTTTTAACCAAAAGGTCAGAAGGTCACAGACAAGTAAACCTCCATTTTAAATTCCTAGGCTATAGAATCATGAAAGATTATTTAGTGATTCTATATTTATATTTTAACTGAAAGACGATCAGTTTATTTTGGAGGAGAACATGATCTTTCTGAGGAACTGAAAAGAATTCCTGCCCCTACACAAATTTAGAACAAACAGTGAAACTAAGAGAGAGATTTGTTGTTAAATATAAAAATAGCAAAATTCCACTGTGTCAAATTGTGAATGCTTAGAGCAACATGGTTACATGATCTGTGAATATGCGTAAAATTAATCTGTGACTTACATTTACCATATTACTCTAAGTGCTGTTTTCAAAGAAACTATTTTTAAAATTTCTTTTTAGTGGTTCTGCTCATCGAAAGTAAATACCTTATAACAAAAAAAAAATAGAGTATTAATTCTGCCAAATACTAGTTTTCTTGAGTGAGTTGTTTTGGGCCCATGCTTATTTCTCTTGACTTCTCTGATCTCTTTATCCAAATCCTTATCTTCTACATTATTTATTCAGCGTCTCCCTCATCCATCCCACCTTCCGTGTAGCCTGTAGGAGATGACACAGGTTGCCTGAGGAACCACCACAAGAGGTCAATTTCCCAATCTCTAATATCACGTTACTCTTCCGCCATGACTGGCTAGAAATAAGAAACTTTATTTACGATATGGTGACTAAAGAATTTATCTGGAAACACTATTCCACAGAAACCAGACATAGTTTCACCATCTTGGAACCCAGGGGTCATGACTGGGTTAGAGCTAAACTCCAATAGCAAGACGAGGGATTCAGACCTACTGTATTGATAAGCCTTTGGGGATCAGCTGGCCCAACGCAAGCTGCTGGGCGGGCTCTCTCCAGTGTGCCACGGCCCCACTCTCACCGCAAGCCTAGATATGAGGACAATGCGGCTCTCAGTCAGTCTGCACACTGGTGTGTGCGTGACTATCAGGATGGGAACACTTAGCCAAAGTGTTCCAAGGACAGACTCATTTGTAGGTCGCCTCTTAGTCTGTTCTTCGTGATATAACATCCTCTGCTCTGTGTCTGCATTTAGGAATGTAACTTGTGAGCAGCCTGCCTCTGGCTCTTCCCTTGTTCGGTTGCTTCCAAAGCTCACTATAAAGTTGAAAGGTGACGGCTTGACTTGCTTTGCTCCATGTTGTTTTATTTTTTCATTTTTGGTGTTGTTATTAAAATAACAAATGACTATGTGCATTTGTAAGCAGTAAGTCACAGTGGTATAGCCCTGTCTAAGAGGGAAGGAGAAAGTAGCTAGACTACAGAAATACCAAAAACAGGCACGTTGGGGGCAGGGATTGTGAAACTGGGTGGGGTGATTTTTCATTATGTTTGGCACAATGCCCAGTACATCCTCAGATTTCCGAACTGTGTCTTAAAATAAAGATTGGGAGCCACTTGAATAAAGTTTAATATCTGTTTAGGTATAATTCCAAGTTTTAGAACCAAGTTTTTAACACCCAACCTATAGCTAGCTTCTTTATTCTTAGCATGAACTGCACATTCTTTCTCAAACAAAAGCCAACTTTTAAATGGCCACTTTAAAAGACTCAACAGATTTACAGAACCCAAACAATATTTTCATACATTGAGTTTAAATGAATTAGAAAATTGGATCGATAAAATGGAAATCCTCTCAATATAGAGAATAAAGAAATCACGAAATGTAGTTTTGTACATGCTCAAGGTTGAGATAGATAATAGAGCAACACGGTGAACAGACAGACCCCTATTTGTAACTTGAGGGTAAAGCAAAGTGAAAAAAACAAAGGTGATTTGAAGGAAAAATAGGTTAGTGGAAGGCTTTGAAAATATTTGTTTTAGTTTTTTTTTTTAATAAGGATGACTTAAGCTGAAGAGGAGAAAACCCTGGTGAGTGATTATCTGAATATTTAAGAGCCACAGGTATCATTGGTGAGGCAAGAGCTTAGGGAAGCAGAAAAGAATGGTATTTGGAGGACATGAAGAGAGAATGGCCTGAGTTAATCTTGCAAACAGAAGGGAAGGGGTTAAAGATGAGAGTCAATTCAATTAGTTTTAGAGATATCAAGGAACGGGGAGTTTAGGAAACTTCCTAAGGGCTATCTGTTGAGTATTAAGAAGCTAGGGTATGGCAAAGGATTTAAGCAGTAATGGAGACTGAGCAATGGAGACTCCATGCCAGTGAAGACCACTTAAAGTCAGAAACTGTAATAAACTATCAATGTCATTGATCAAGCTGGTATCAAGAGTCATCTCATTGAGCAGTATCTTTAACTGGATTTCAACTTCAAATCAACCATCTTCATTGCCAGAGTCATTGTCTGTCTCTGAATTCAGCCCTGGCTTGACGTGATCTTCCACCCATGAGCTGTTTGAGTGTCTTTCCTTTGCCAACCCCAAACTCTAGTCAGGGCATATAAGCCCACTCTGAATTTTAATAAGTTTCTCAGTTCTCCAAGGATAAGTTTTCTCATTGCTTATGCAGTGATAACACCTGCTCAGCAGATCTATTTCAAGAATTAAATGAGATAATACTCACAAAGGAATTTAAACCAAGTCTCCCAGTCCAGGCACCTCAACATTTATCCATAGACTTAAGTAAAAGCTTACAGTTGGCTCTGGCTAGGCTGGGAGTAGAAATGGACAGAGAATTACTTTCACAGTTTGTAAAATTGTCAACTGTACAATAGGTCTGCTGGAACTGTTGTTTCATGTGCTCCATTTGGAAAGTATATTCTTTAATTTCCTAAACTCACGTGAATTGCATATATTTCCTCTACTTATCCCATATGATAACAATTTTCAGGGAGTCACAATCTCTCTCAAATAATCACCATTTATTACTAAACTCTGTACAAGTCTATAATAAATAAATCTGCTAATAATTGCTTCCTCTTCAGTAACATTAACCAGAAACTGATCCTAAGTTGCCAGATAGCTGCAGTGTACGTATTGGGAAGGCAGCGCATGCTACTTGTTCTATTTACATATCCTGTTAAGGAGAGAAAACTGATCAGATTATGAGTATCCAGAGCAAATATATGCCATGTATGACTTCTGTGTAACTATTAATATATTTTTGAAGGATGATAAATAGGTAGATGGCGTTATTAATGATGACTCAAATCCTTTCCATTTTTAGACTGTGATAAAAAACAAATAAATGGAAAAGGGGGATATGAATACAAAATAGTGTTCATGGGACAATTTAATGACTAAATTAAACATACCTACCATGTGAAATAAGCCTCAGCCCAAATACTACCAATTTATCTAAGGGAACGTTTCCCTCTAATTTGGGGACTTGATGCTGTCTGATATCAGCAGCTGAGTGAATCGGAGAGGATTTTCCTGCTGCCCCTACTTTCATGCAAATCACCTATTTTGCTCTCTTTAGCCAGCTAGTAGCTCGCCCTATTGTTTTCTCCTTCTGAGCATGTGTGCGTGTTTTCTTTTTAATTTAGGAACTTGGGGGCGCTATCTGGGAGGGGTTATTTTGAATCTGTTTCATTCCAAAACCAAAATGTTTAATTATGCAAGATGGCGGCATCCTGAGGAATTCAAGCCTACGGAGAGTAGACACATAACCACTCCATTTCTCACATGGATCTGTTTTTGACAGCGATGTTGGTCTAAACTCATGCAAACAGCTGAAGTCTGTGATGTTCAAATATCTGTGTTCTCCTCCAGGAGATGGTATTTAACCTCCCTGAGTTTGATTTTTGTCCTCTGTGGCAGTGAGGATGTTCAACTCTAACGTCTCTTTCAGCTCCAAAAGCATTCTAGGATTCTAATTTTACTTTAATTCTCTTAGGATCCATGTGATGCTGACTGAGAGGTCAGAGATGACCATCACTCACTTCTGCTTTAGATCTATATTTTCCTAACTACCATACCACGTGCACCTACAGAGAGAAAATTGTTTATCTCTCTTGAGTTCATACTATTTGGGCTGTACCGGTCTTATTGAAGAGGCCTCTGCTTTATGTCAGCTGGTTTTCTTTGTCACCATCACCATGCCTCCCACTCCCAATATCCTGGTATGTCTCAGCTTCCCTCTGTGACCCTTCAGCCATGCAAGCTTGAAAATTAGATTCAAATTGCTGTCTGTGTCTTCATTTCACTCTCAATATTGAAAAGGTACAAGCATGAGCTAATTCTCTCAATCTAGCTCCATATTTACCTACCAGCTCATTAAAAAGTAGCTTTAGCACTGGAGCAAGAGATCATATATTAGAGAAGGAAAGCAATTTACTTGGCAAGTTCATTTGTGTTCTCTCCAATGTCAGAGCAAACGTTTGTCCTTGGGATAAGAGTGTTTTCTTGCCCAGTCTAGTCTCTCCGGCTGTCTGATTCTTCAATTAATTGACACCTCTGTGCCAGTGGTTTTATCCTGGACTTATTTAGTGGACAGACTAGAAATAGTCGTCCAGTGACTTACATGCTGGTTTTGCAGCATATCATGATCGCTGCCTAAATATCACTGCAAGGAGGGAGGGAAGTGAAAGGAAGGCTCCCGGAGAGAGTGTGTTTGAGATATGCAACAATTTGCAAAAAGTAAGAAAGGTTATTTTGACAATTTCCATTGAAGGCCCAAAATCTAAACAAAGTTACAAAGATCAGACAAAAATAAACTGGATTTTGTATTATGATTTGTGTTATAGGGCAGATTTCAGTGCCAGAGATTTCTGTAAGTATCAATTAAGAATGGTATGTTTTTCTTTTGCATTTAAAAACACGACATTTATTTATGATATATTTTTGCTCTGTTTACACAGTTCCGTCTGCCTTTGGATGTTAAAGAGTAAAGTTTATCGCGAATTTTCTTTCTGATTTTCAAATTAGAACATTAGAAAAGTAAACCAAACGAGAAAAGATTCTGAATCATTTATACCTGACCCACAAGAGCTATCCACTTTACTTGACCGTTCAACAGATAATTTTCTTCGAGCTAACTTCAGGGCACAAAATAGTGAACAATATTGACTTATTTTCTGCTGTCAAAGACCTTACAGTATGGTTGGAGTCACCAACTTTTACTGGTGTTGAAATTTTGTTATATATCTTCCTACATACATACAGGAGCATGCAGTAAATGCACTCACCTGTATATACAGATATAAACTTTAAAAGTTTTAGATTGAATGGTAGATAGCAATTCATTGTTTCACTGGGGTCAGGCAGGGAGCTGAAAGAGTGAGAGAAGCAGGTTGGGTGTAAGTGAACGTGTAGAGCTGCATGGCTGGTCGGCCTCGGAGACGCAGAGATCTGGAGTAGCTGGCAGCTACTCTGCTGTTCAGCTCTAGCTGAGGTGGGAATGTGGATGCAAAGTTGTCAGATATTCAGAATTGTAAAGATACACTGGAAATCTAGATTTTTACCTGTAGTGTCTCAATTTTTAAATCTTGGCTCCACGTTATAATATACTGATAAGTGAGCAAAGCATGTCTGTGTGTGGACAGCTTTGGCCTGTAAGCCCTCACTTTCTGACTTTTGGCATTTACTCGCTTTTAACATTTTCAAATAATCATGGACATTTTTCTATGACATTAGATAATGTTCTAATGCATCATTTTAATGGGTACATTATATTTAGTTTTGTGGCTACACTATAATTTAATTAAACAATCTCCTATTCATGACACATGTCCTTTCCAATTTTTCACTCTAAAAAACAATCAAGCAATGAACTCTCTTGTAGGTTCATGTATGAACTCGTCTCATAGATCTCTGATTGCTTTTCAGGATAAATTCCTAAAAATTGAATCATTGGCCAAAATTATACACGCTTGCTATTTTTGATAGTAAAATCCCACCGTCAATGGTTGATTATGTTATTTTCCTATAGCTGTTAATAAAAATAAGAATTATTGTTAAAAAAAACTTTTTTAGATAAATGAAATATTCTGTTTGAAGTTTTAACTATCATTTTATTGATTTGTTAAGTTTTATATTTTTCATGTTGTCGACCATTGACCCATTTTTATTTGCCCTTTTATGCAGCGGATTTTTTGGACATGTGTGTACCCATTAATATTTGACTTTATGGTATCACTCAACCATTCAGACTTTCTCCACTTTGACTAAGTAAATATTTAAGATAATCTCCTTTAAGCATTTCATATATTTTATACCTGAAACTGTAATTTATATGTACTATATTTTAGAATAAGGTATGAAGAGATCTAATATTAACTTTTTCCCAAATACTTTAAAAATCACCCCAGGAATATTAATTGAACAACTTACACTTTCTCCACAAATATGAAAAACTAATTCTATCATCTACTAAATATTTCCATAAGCATAAGTCTATTTCTAGGCTTTCCATTCTATGCCATGGTTTTATCTATTTTATCCTGGTACCAGCAACGTATTTTTCCCACGTAATTTTATAATATATTTAGAAGCTCTAATTATAAATCTCATTTATTAATGTACTGTTTTTAATTATCTTTATTATATGTTCATGCTATTTTTATATAAACTTTAGAATATTTTGTGAACCCTTTCATCCTTATGGAGTTTTTATTGCACTGCTATAAATTAACTTGGAAAAAATTAACAACTGTCTAGTATTAAGTATTCCCATTCAGAAACGTTTTCCATTTATTTAAGTTTTCTCTTTGTCCCTCTATGATGTCTTGTAGTTTTCTTCATAGATATCTAACATGAAATTTTTACAGACCTGTGTTTGCATATGTATATTTATAGATATCAAGCTAAGATTGACCTTATTTATTTTTAGTTGCACAATGAATATAATATTTTGTTACTATATTTCTAATTGTGGTATATGCACATATACATAATTCATAGACTATAGGGGATATTCTAATAAAATAAAATTATTAATTTTGTATTTGGCCACCTCTACTTAATGTTTATAAGGTATACTCATATGTGAAAGCTATTTTACATCTGGCTACTTTCCATGTACAAATAATTGATATACTAATTAAAAATTATGCTGTATATTTATTAAAGTTCCTATTATTCTACCGCCTTCTCGCCTTTGAACAAGGATTATTGCAATAACTTGGTGGCTATTCTCTTGCCTCCAAATTTATCCTGTATAGTGATGAAAGTATTCCAAAATAAGGAATACAGCACATAAATCTGCACAGCCCCTCTTCCCTATTAAACCAACTATCTCACTCTATAATTAACTGAGATTGTATAGAATGCAGTAGTACGCACAGTTTTTATCACATAATTTAAGATACTTATAAATTTTAAAAATTTATATTCAAAATATTTATTATATTTTCTTTAATCACATGTAACTTGAAAAATAACCTAATAATTATGATCAATTATTTAGGTAAAGTTAAATGTGTCTTCTTGTTGGAAAGGAGCAGAAGGCACTTTGGAAAGTAAATATTGTATAACCAAATAAATACCTCTGTGTTACATAAGGAACTGATGTGTCTTCTGTAGTGTAGCCCAGCAAGTCAAATTCAAAGTGAGAATAATATTTCTTAAGCCAAAGATATGTATTGATTAGATTACAATGCAAGAGCATCTCAAAAATAATTGTCACATGGAATAAGCACTAAATGTCAGTAAGCGCAGACACAAAATACATTACTGACTCTTCTGAATCACCATTGATGTTTGAACTCTGACACTTTTGACTATAAAAATGACAGGTTTATTTTTATTTTAGAATGTCCCCTCATTCTCCCCAAGGTTTGTCACTTTGTGATGGGGAGGTCAGGGAAGGGGTTGGAGCCCAGCAGTAGGTGCTCAGAGAGGCAGAGAGAGCATTTGGAATAGCAAGGTCCTGATTTCACCCTTCATTGTTGAGTCTTCTGCATTTACATGGCATTGCAACAATCACACAGAAGCAAGTGACCTTTAAAAAGAACAGTGGATACGTGGGCACACCCATTTTTTACATTGTGTCTATGAGCTAGTTGACTGAATTTTTCACTTTTCAGTTGGTGGCTGTGACTTCTGTGTGGACAGATTTTGTCAGTGCTTTCTTCTTTTGAAAAAAAAATAATCAGGTATGGAAAACATTTGGGGTCTGTATTTTTCCCCATTTTACCTATGTGCTCTGCTTTGGGGTTTAGGTCCTTGATCACAGGAATTGGAATAAAAATTCCATGGCTAACATAAGTGAAAGCTTTTCTTTATTGATGAAATAGGGTCAAAAGCTTACAACTACCCCATTCCTATGCTCTTCTTAGCCTGGGCTTATTTTGATGACAAGCAGAAAGCCACTGGGCTAGAGGTGGCTGCTTTCCATCGACGGCCATCCCTGGCACTTCTCCATCTGCCTGCCAAGGGGCTGTGGCTTTCCCTTCAAGGGAGTTTGTTCATGCATACAGCCTTACATCTCTCTCCACATTCCCCAGGGAGCTAGTGCTGAGAAGAGCTAACATTTTTTGAATATCTAAAAAGAATAGGCCCGATGTCAAGGGGTGGTACTATTGTTAGCCTCTCTTTTGGATATATGAAGCTAAGGCACTAATAGGTCGATAGATTTTCCAGTGCCAGCTAGTGGTGGGGCTCAGACTTGAAACCAAGGGAGTCTATCAGCAAAGCTTTTGCTCCTGATCATGTAAACTTCTCATTTGTTGGAATAGGACTTTATTGTTTCTCTCTCTCATTTTTTGTGTTTGTGTATGTGTGCGTGTGTGTATGTGTGTGAATATACAGTTATAACTCACCTCTATAAATAAAAACACCACTCAGGGAACTGGGCTCGCTATAAGCTCATCAATATCTATCAAAATTGTGATGATTAATTTTATGTGTCAACTTGGTTAGGCCCTCATATCCAGTTATTTAATCAAACACAAATCTAGAAGTTGCTGTGAAGGTATTTTGTAGATGTGGTTAACATCTGCAATCAGTTGAGTTTAAGTAAAGGAGATTGCGCTCAATAACTCAGGTGGGCCTCATTTGATCAGTTAAAGCCTTAAGAGCAATAACTGAGGCTTCACGGAGAAGAAGAAATTCTGCCTCAAAATTGAAGCATCAATTCCTGTCTGAGTTTCTAGCCAGCTGGCCTGCCTTATGGATGTCAGACTTTCTGGTCCCAACTGCATGAGCCAATTCTTTAAAATGAATTAAGAGAGAGAGAGAGAAAGAGATGCAGTACATTCTTATTACTCATCGTAGTTATAGTCTTCAAAGTCCACGGGAACACTGAATTAGTGACTACTGAACCATTGTATTTCCCCCCCAAGAGGAAATACAGGGTTAGGTTCCCGCAAGCCTCTGGTCACTATGTTTTTGTCCATTAACCAATCAATAACCTTGTTTTATGTATGCATGTGTTTCCGTTTAAAGCCATCTTATTTAACGTATGTATGTATTGCTGATTCATTTATAATGGACTCATAGCCAACGGCACTGTCATGCACGCTTGAGTGATGCCTACCTAGCACACGTATTTTCTCCGCATGGCACATCACAGCTTTCTTGTGCTTAGGAATATTGGACAGCGCTTCAGCACTATGTTTGAGGATCGTTTTAACCAGCAAAATCACCAACAAAAAGCACAAGTAAAAAACATAGCACTAAATGAACCACAAAAAGGACACAAGAAGACAGAGCATCACCTTCTTTGACCTCAGCTGGGAACACGTATGTCAGGTGAGTCAAATTTTTACTGCTCTACGCATGTCTGGAAATGACCAAGAAGGCACCACAAGTATATTGATTTTAGGGTTACAAATAAATTTTAGCAAGCACGCGAATTCACAAATATGGAATCCACACATGATGAATATCAACTGTATATACATATCTCCGTATATCCTGTTGGTTCTGTTTCTCTGGAGAACCCTGACTGACAATGACCATACAATGACCATATCAACACAACCCCAAAGAAACTGACATTTTTATTAATTATGAGTAACCAAGTCCAGATAGAGAATGAACTTGAAAGCTTACGAAAAATATCAATATTGTGCCCAATTTAACAATAGAGCTTATTAGAATTAATTTGATAATTGTAAATGTGCACCTCAATTAAGACAATATATAGAGAGAGTGAGCCTGTGTTCGTTACGCTTCAACCCATCATATGGGGAAAACATTTCAAGTTATTTGTTAGATGTGGGGTCAAAATCTCGGTTGTTAGGCCGCATTTACTTATTGAGTATACTGAATCCACTTACGCTGGCTTGTGCCCATGGACACGACACATACTGATAAACAGATTTGTATTGCTTCTTTCATCCCTCTTAGTTCTGTTATCAATCATGAGCATTGCATGTAAGGTAAGCGTTAACTGGCTGAACGTTTTTTTGTGCTTTATATGTGTGGTTGCACATGTATTATTATTATACACAAATTAGAACTTAAACATATACATATTGTTATATATCTGTGATCTATAATTTTGTAACCAACAACACAATTTTTAAAAATATTTTCCCGTGTCAGTCTTACTCTCTTCACTCCCTCCTCTCTAGATTTTACTTGTGAATATGATAGTTTCTGCTACATGTTCTTCTGGCCTCCTCTTCCCCCACGATTCCTCCTTCTTTAGGCATGAAATAAAGTATTTCTTAAGTAGTCAAAAGATAAGGGTCAGGAGCCTATGAACTAATCAGAATAGAGTTTTGTTTTTGGATATCAGGAAGATTGTCCAAACTTAGAAAATTTTGCCATATTAAACAATGTGCTTAAAGTAGAGAGTGGACCCTCTTCCTGATAAGTTGAATCAACTGGATTTGGAATAGCACGTACATCCTAAGAAATAGCTTGGCTCTGGTCTGTGGTTGGCCTCTTTAGGCTGAAGTTAAGAAAATGTCCTAACGTGACAACTAGATTAATTTCTATTTTTAAAATCATGATAGTATCTGATGTACAATTTGACCCGATATATCTACCTCTCTAAAGGATTACTGTGACTTCGTAACAATTTATTTTTTTTATTTTTTATTTTTTTGTGAGAAAGATCAGCCCTGAGCTAACATCCATGCCAATCCTCCCGTGTTGCTGAGGAAGACTGGCCCTGAGCTAACATCTATTGCCAATCCTCCTCCTTTTTTTCCCTTTTTCTCCCCAAGGCCCCAGTGGATAGTTGTATGTCATAGTTGCACATCCCTCTAGTTGCTGTATGTGGGACGCTGCCTCAGCATGGCCAGATATGCGGTGCGCGCCCGGGATCTGAACCCAGGCCACCACTAGTAGAGCTCGCGCACTTAACTGCTAAGCCACGGGGCCGGCCTCAGACTTTGTAACAATTTAAAATCGTGTCTGTAAAATGTATTAATTTTAGCAGCATGGTTTGCCTTCAGGATATAGTGTGTTTGCGAATTTCCCCTCACATGGCATCGTCGAATATTGATTATGCATCTAATTCTATCAAGTGTAGACATGGCAGAAAAAGAGGTTCCATTAGAGAACAAGAAAACCAGGAGAAGACTGTAAATCTGTAGAAATATCTTTTAAAAAGTACCATCCGTCATGGACCTCTAGACTACCAGTAGTTATAGAAAGCTAACCCAAGCCTGGCGATGTTCTGAATGGAATAATTATGGTACCCATCTCAACAATTTGCTGTAAAAATTAGATATGATCGGGGCCGCCTCGGTGGCGTCGTGGTTAAGAGCGCGCTCTCCGCTTCGGCAGCCTGGTGGCCAGGGGTCCGCAGGTTCAGATCCTGGGTGCGCACTGATGCATAGCTTTTCAAGCCATGCTGTGGTGGCGTCTC
Organism: Diceros bicornis minor; assembly: GCF_020826845.1. Taxonomy (NCBI): domain Eukaryota; kingdom Metazoa; phylum Chordata; class Mammalia; order Perissodactyla; family Rhinocerotidae; genus Diceros; species Diceros bicornis. The sequence goes on along the minus strand of NC_080742.1, from coordinate 85,243,784 downwards.
ATATAAAGCAGAGGAAGACGGGCACGGATGTTAGCCCAGGGCCGATCTTCCTCAGCAAAAACAAAGGAAGATTAGCATCGGATGTTAGCTCAGCGCTAATCTTCCTCACAAACAAACAAAAAATTAAATATGATCATGATAATCATAATAATGCAGTAGGGAGAAGTCCGAGCACATTTAGAGAGGCAAGAAATTGCAGTGCACATAAGTTCAGAGATCCTAGAAGTACAAAATTGAGTCCGGGAAAGGTAAAAGGAGGTGGCTGAGAGTCAAAGGGAGGTTAAATTGTGGAATACTCATGTGCCCTGCTTAAGAAATTCAGACTTTATGCTATAGTGGATGGAGAACTGATGAGAGATTCTGAAAAAGGAGGTACAATGCATAAATTTGTATTTTAAGTATATCTCTGAGATGGATTTGAAGGGACACGACCAGGAGCAGGGAGACCAGTACCTAGGTCACAGCAAAGATCCGTGGCAAAGAACGGACCTAGGGCAGAAGTGATAGGGATGGAAAAGAGAAGTTACGTTTTAAATTGTGTGACTGAATGTGAGGGATGAAGGAAAAGGAGGAGTCAAAGATAACATACACATTTCTATCATTAGTGTGAACTCTAAACAGCAGAAGGACTTGAACCCCTTACAAAAGTCTATTGAGACCACAGTGAACATCGCTGATGCACATCTTTAGCAGTGAGTTTGCAGGACAAGATAGATTTTATTCTCATTAAGTAAACTGCTCCTCAATTAAGCATCTGGCTTTGCACAGATTTGCGTTTATCGTGTTTATCATCACACTGAGATAAAAAGGGCCCTTCGAGCCTGATGACCTAAGATTGAGTCCCACTTCAGTCATTAATCATTGTATGACCTTGAATAAGTTACTTAACTGCTTTAAACTTCATCTCTTCAAATATTAAACAAAAATAGAAAAGATCTATTAAATGGGAGGAGACAGATGAAGGCAAGATGCAAAAAGGAAAAACTATAAAAGTAAATATTATTGAGTCCTTAATAATTAATTTACTCCAGCGTGGATTTTCCCCTAACACATATAGAGATAAATATGTAAAATATGGAGTCAATATAGCATTGTGGTCAAGAGAATGAGGTCTAAAATCAGACTAATGAGGACTGGATCCTGTCTCTATCATTTCCTTACTGTGTGACTTTCAATGTTACATAACCTCTCCATGTCTTAGTTTCCTCTTTTATAAAATGGGGAAAATGGTACCAAGCTCACAGGTTTGGCAGGAAGACTATGGGAAATAATAAATGTAGATCACTTAGAATATTCCCTTAAACTTAATATGCACTGAATAAGTGTTAATTATTATTGTGAATACATAAATTTATGTATGTATATATAAAATACATGTATGCATGTATGTATCTGGCTGAACCATAATGAAATTGTCAATATTCAGCCATTTGGAAAGACAAAAATGGCAATGACATATATTTCAATCTTATATGTACAATACAGTTGTGCACCACATAACATTTCGGTCAATGACAGGCTGCATATATGACGGTGGTCCCATAAGATTAGTACCACATAGCCTAGGTGTGTAGTAGCTTATACCATCTAGGTTTGTGTAAGTATTCTCCATGATGTTCCCACAATGATGAAATTGCCTAATGACACATTTCTTAGAACATATCCCTGTCATTAAGTGACACATGACTGTATTCAATAATAGTATTTAATCTAATATATATAAAAGTATATATATATAATATATCTATATCTATATCTATATATATATAAAAGTATACTTTATTACCTCTTTTTTGCTCATCTTCTTAGGCAAGCAATAGTTCAGAAGAGAGTTGAATTAATTCACCACTAATTTGCCTCCTCTATTTGTTACAGTTGTAAGAGAAGCAGTAAAGTGTGCAAGCTGAGGTAGACAATACCATTGAATTCTAACTCACCTACTAACCTTGGACAAGTGACTTAGCTCTCTAAGCCTCAGTTTCCTCTACAAAATGAAGAAATTATAAAATTGTTATAAGCATTAAATGAAATAACGTGTGTAGAGTACATAGCACAGAGGTCAGCGGATAGTGAGCACTCAAAAATGTTAGCCATCAGTACCCAGATTGTTAACTATTCACTTAAATCCTATTTTCTACAGAGGATCACATTACATTTTCCGTCATACACCTTATTTCCTTCCCTGACCTCACCTTCCTTCTCTTTCCTCTTTTTCCCTTTCTTTCAATTGCTCTCATTTTCAATGAGGAACCACTGTGACTGACTACATTTGAATTTTTCTGGATGTATCTGTCTATAAAAAGAAACTTTCCTGGAACACGATGCATTGTTGTGTATTTTTTGAATTTGGGGGAGGATGATATATCTGTGTATGTATTTTTGTAAGTATGATTTACATACACAATATTCTTTCTCTTCCTAGAACAGAAAAATACTAATACAATACTAATCTATGCGACATTGTTTTTTCCCTGCCTGTTTGCTTGTGAAAAACATGCAATAAAATAAAAATGTTAGAACTCTTGGGATCAATAGTGTTATACACAGTCCCTGAAAGAGGACTTAACTGAAGCCTGAATGTGTTTAAGAGAACACTTAAGTGGCCCCAGAGAGGGCAATTTGGTTGTGACTAAAAAAGGAAGGATGCAAATTTAAGAGGCGAATCTCCTGGAAATAGTCATCTGAAAATAGTCATCAGCAGCCCTAATTGATGCATCCTTGCCTGTGTACAGTTTATTCATTTGCCCTACTGCAGTCCATTGGCACAGCTGTCGTCACTGTGAAGCGCAGTGGCAAATGTACTCACTTGAGAGGCTTCAGCTGCTAGGACCATGCTAGGTAAACATAGAGTGTGCAACAAACAGTGTTGAGTTAATTAAATGACTGAAAGGAGACTGGGCATACCTTCAAGATAATTTTCTCCAGACCCATCTTCTGACCTCTACTTCTGAATGGCAAGGGGAAGTCCCTGGTTTCAGAATGTGCAAATGCAGGATACAATGGGTAAGCCACAAGTGCAGCCTCCATCAGGTGAGGAAAGAAGCAGACGCAGGGGGGGAACGGGGCTGAGGATGTGTCCGAAGCACGAGAGGGGCCAGAAGGGTTGTCTGCAGCAGAAGAAAGAAGTTGCGAATGTGGGCTGCTTCTGTTCTAACACAGGCCCCTGATGCTACTCTGGGAAGGGGGCTGTGAACCTGGACTTCAGGGAAAGGAGGAAAGGACAAAGGAGGAGAAGAAAAAGGAAGAGAAATAAAAAGAAAGGCTACCTGAAGGCAGTAAGAATCTGTGTCAAGAACATTGAAAGTACATTTTCTCAAGCAAAAGAGCAGAGCATTTTTGTTTGGTTTGTTCTGGTTTGGCCTGTTTCTTTTGGTTTTACTCAATCCAAGGGTGTGAGATATTTTGCATAGGATTACAGATAGAATTTAAGTTAATAAATGAATGGATGAATGTCCTAGTAAACAAATTGAGTACAATATAGGATGGGTACATTTCATATACAATCAGTGATTTTGAGCAACATAAAACCTCTACTCACCCTACAACTGGAAGGGTCCCTATAGATAAGGGAGGCCCAGGTAGGGTATATATTATGCAGATACTGCTGATTGAACCTGCTCAAGAATGGATCTGCCCCAGGGATTGAGGGAAGCATTATTTGACATTTTCTTAGCTGAATGTCTTTGGATGTTCAGACCAAATTTTTCACAAGATAAACTGTCAAAATTATAATCAAGCAAATCATCAAAGGGCAAAAATAGCTGACCCTAATTGGCTAAACATATCTTGATGGATGAACCAAAGACATGAGCAAGAAGGAGGCCTGTGTCTGGCAGGCAGTTGAGCAGTTTACAGTAAATTGAACTAACCTGTCAACAGGACCTTGCAGATCAGTATACACAGTCTGCTTTCCTTTGCTCTTCTGCAGAAGTGAGAGCTTGTAACTTAGAATCTATTGATAATAGGACTGAGCCTATATGCACATTGCTTAGACTTTTTTGGAGAATGAATGTCAGAGTAGGAAAGTATCACTATATATAATTTAGTTTTTTTTATTTTTTGCTAGGAAGATTGGCCCTGAGCTAACATCTACCAACCGTCCTCTTTTTGCTGAGGAAGACTGGCCCTGGGCTAACATCCATGCCCCTCTTCCTCTACTTTACATGGGATGCTGCCACAGTATGGCTTGCCAAGTGATGCGTCGGTGTGCGCCTGGGATCTGAACCGGCGAACCCCAGGCCGCCGCAGTGAAGCGCTTGCACTTAACCGCTTGTGCCACTGGGCCGGCCCTAGTAATTTAGTTTTTGAGGGGAAAAAAACGGAGTACCTATAGAAATAAAAAAAGTAGGATATTTCATACTTATTTTTTTACAAAAACTGCCAAAATGAGGAGGTGCTTTGGTACTTCCACAGACATGGATTCAACTGAAAAAACAGTTATGGAGTGGGTTCATGTCCTGCTGAAAAGAGTGATCCTCTCCATTTCCATCACTGCCTAAAAGAGTCATAAATCAGCTGATTGGATTTTCATCTATTTCTAGAATGTGGAAGGACAGGTCACTTGATGTAGTTATTGAGGATGCATCCATTTATATCAAAGAGAAGATCCTCCTCCTCTCTAACCATTTGTGCTATGGAAAAGCTATTAGAAGACTTTGTTTGCCTCACTCACGGGTTAAAAAATTAGCTCACTGTGAAAGCTGGTCTTTGCCAAATGAATATGGAAAATATTGATGTAACCATGCATGTCCTTAATCCAAAGAGGTTTGCAGAGCAACTGACTTTCACATAATGCAGCAACTCTACTTTAATACTGGCCCTCTCCAATGGAATGCTACATAAGGACATGAGGAAATGCTCACAATACAATATGTCCTGAATCTAAGACAAACAAATTTAGACTACACTGGAACCATCTCTAAGATGCTGATCTAGGTCCTTTCTTGGAAACATTCTCAGAAGACTGAAATGTAATCTTGTCTTAGGTTGGCACAAACTCCATTGGTTTCTTCAATATCATGACTCAGGATATTGCGGATATTACAGGTGACTTTCAAACCTAATTCTGGCAATCTCTAAAATCCTAGTGGCTGGTCAAAAATAATATGGTTGAAATGCACGTTTTTTAACACTTGCATATTTCATCTCAAGGCTGCATGTAGAAAATTTGGAATCAGGGTATCCAACGCCTTACCATGATGCTAGACCAGCATCTACAATGTTTGTTCTACAGAACACTAGTTCCACAAGTTGTTAAAGGATGTTCTATGGAATAAGCCATTACGCTTTCAATTAAGTTTGGGAAAAGTAGAACCTACTATTTACACTGGTGTAATAAAAATGCTGCAGTAAAGAAACCATTTTAACTTACATTATTTCAGTATTTCTCAAAATTACTTGACCAGAGAACATGTCTCCTCATGGGATATAAATTAACATCTTATAAAAAAAAATATGCCACAGAACACAGTTTGGGAATACTATGCTAAATGAATCCATAAATGGAAGGGGCATTTGAATTTAAATAATTGAAGTCCT